>NC_037689.1:36350371-36533054 GCF_003255815.1 Theropithecus gelada
GCAGCTGGAAACCATCATTCTCAGCAAACTATCGCAAGAACAGAAAACCAAACACCACATGTTCTCACTCATAGGTGGGAATTGAACAATGAGATCACTTGGACACAGGAAGGGGAACATCACACACCGGGGCCTGTTGTGGGGTGGGGGAAGGGGGGAGGGATAGCATTAGGAGATATGACGAGTTAATGGGTGCAGCACACCAACATGGCACATGTATACATATGTAACAAACCTGCACATTGTGCACATGTACCCTAGAACATAAAGTATAATTAAAAAAAAAAAAAAAAGGAAAACCCACTGTGTTCGGATACATACGTTTTCCTAAGACAGACTGGAGAGTCCATTATGTCCTTGCATTGAGTAAGACTCACTACAACCTTCAGTTCCAACTAAGAAATTTCCTATTCCAACAGAAAGGAGGACCAGTCCAATCAAAAAATCTGGGTGAGAAATGCGATGGAAAGATAGTCCCCATGCCAATTTTTAGGAGTCCTTTTACTTCCTCCTATCTCAAGAATAAAAGAAAAATTACAAATATAGACTCTGTTAAAATCTTTTCATTTGTAAGTGCCATGTTCTTTAATTATATTGAAATCATTTGCTTATGACAAACAATTCACTACGATGCAATTCCGATGAGCTTTAGGTTCAATTTCACATCTAGACAAGAATTATTCTAAACACAGGAATGAGCAAATTTTACAATAAGTAAAACTGATGCATAAAATAAATAAAATTAGATAATAAATTTCAAGCAAATTGCATAGTGCCATGGCAGTGCTTTATATAGCAGACAGGATTAAGGAGATCTTATCAAAGTGGGATATAAAAATTGCATATATTGAAACCTTGACTGGATGATTCATTTTCTGTGAGAATTTGATCAGTGAATAACAAAAGAGGGTCAGCTAGAAGTGTTTATTGCTCAGTTACTAAAGATGGAAGATGATGGATAATTAACTAATTGAGTTCCTGGATAATCAGAAGAAATGGAGAATATATGCCTAAAATTAATTCTTTCCTTACTGGAAGGACCTAACTGACTCTACCTGTAAATATGCTCAACTCAGTTGTGGCTACAGATTGTTCTTTATTTTAATTTCAGTTTATCCATGACTCAAGCTGATTTCATATAGGAATCTTGTCATATTACCATAACATTTTATTCTGAACCTGCTAGAAAGGCAGTTAGTCATTTATTATAACACAAAACAATTCAAATTGGTTGCAGTTTTGTTTTCAGAATCAAAACCATCTCCTTTGATGTGAATACCGTAAAGTTCTATATTTAAAAGGCATTGAATGCATCATAATGGTAAATAAGAAGACCCTTAAACTAGCATTCATACCTCCTACATATAAAAACTTAAATGGATAATTTTTACCCACAACAGGTTTATTTTTGTGGCAGAGAATTTTAAAGAATTGATTAAATTAGCTATAACTATGCTCAGAAGCATAATTTGAAATAGTGTTGAATAAATGAGGAAAGTATTTTCAAGCATAGGGAAAACTCTTAAAATTCCCTTTTGTTCATTATTCAGCAAACGTTTATTAAGCCCCCACAGTTTACATGACGATGTACAATATAATGAGATTCTAACCTGGCATCCTTCTATTCTAGCTCAGTTAGTTGAATGAGTTAATCTTTTCAGCTGTCCATTCACAGTATGTGATGAAAGACTACAGAAATTAAATGAATGAGTCAGTCTGAAAAGACATGTGGACATGTATATTTAAGTTTCCTTTTGTTTTGTGTGCTAAAAACAGTTTACTACCTACATACCCTTTCTATTTCTTTAGGGGCTTCAGAATTTAAAAGAATATTATCTTACTGAGGCAGTGAACTATATGCTTCATCATGAGTTTCTAAAGGTTTATAGGGGTGAGAACTGTAATTTGCAAGATTCTGCAGATATGCAAAGGAAAAAACAGCACAGTAAATTTGAGCAGATAAGGAGAAAGGTATTTTGAGGGGTTGTTTCTATTTGAATAGTAATTTTAGACTTAAAAATACAGAATAGGTCATACATTTTAGAGATGGACATCAGAACTCATCTAGACCAGTGGTTTCCAACATTTTACATTAGAGTCATTGGATCTTTAAAAAAAATAGATCCTAAGTTCTCATCCCCAAAGACTGGTTTAGAAGGGGCTGGGAGGGGAGGCAGGCATACATGTATTTGTAAAAGTTCCCCAGCAGCCAAAGCTGAAACCCACAGATCCCAGCTCAGCCTTGACATTTTTGGCATGAGGTCCCTGAGGCTTTGAAAGAATAAGTAGCTTGCCTAAGGTCAACACAGCTTATAAGCCTTGGAGCAGGCACAGAACAGAAATATCCAAATTCCCAGAGCAGATCTCTCTTTACTAAACCAACTGGCATCATTTCTACTTCACACTGGTTGAGATCTAATTACCAATTAGTAGTAGCTGGGAAGTCCAAGACTGCCTATAACAAGTCCCCTCCTCCTAATGACTTGTATGTGCTTCCTTTTCTTGCTAAGCACTAAGTAAGTCTTCAGATAGTTATGAGGACACTGATGACACTGTAATAATTAATCTGGTTATTCCACATTTTGAAAGGCTTCACTTATTTAAAACTTTTGCATCCATAAAATGTATCATTCATATTTTAAGGCAAAGAAAACAGATTTAATATTTGAATCTGAGTCCCACTTAAGTCTTCATTATCGAGTTTATATAGCTGAGCACATAGAAGTACTCCGATGTTAGGCTGGATTTTGTTTGCTGACTTCCTTAAATGATAATACCTTTAGTTTGGCCCCTTCTGCCAGATTCTGAAAGCTCCATGCAGATAGAGCCCTTGTCCAACTTCATCAATTGTCTCCCAGCACCTAGTACAATGCCTGTCACAGAGGCAACACTCAACAATTAATGGTTGAATTAAAAATCCTTTATTATATTTTTGTTAAGAAATGAGACAGAGTGCCTTTAGCCAACTTGCGTAGGACAATCCCATATAAATAAAAGTATGGAAAGATGGCTTTATAAAGTAGTAGTTTTACAGTTACTTTTTAAAGAGCTTTGGACAGATTTTTGTGATACAATGGTCTGATTAAAGGTTACAACTAGGCCAAGGCAGGAAAATCACATGAGCCCAGGAGTTTGAGACCAGCCTTAGCAACATAGTGGGACCCCATCTCTACAAGAAGTTAAACAAAAAATTAGCTGGGCATGGTGGCTCACACTTGTAGTCCCAGCTACTCAGGGGTCTGAGCGGGGAGGATCACTTGAACCTGGGACGTCGAGACTGCAGTGAACCATGATCATGCCAGTTCACCCCAGCCTGAGCAATAGAGTGAGACTCTGTCTCAAAAAATAATAATGATAAAGGTTATAATTAATGTTTTTTATTGGAAGCACTAGGTGCATTCATTAATAAATTCTACTAATGTATCAAGCAAATGAGGTTTCTGTTTTTTAGCCTGCTTTTCCAAGAGATCAAATTTACATGGTGAAGGATGACACAGAATATTTGGCAATTATTCACAATTGCTATCTCTCCAGCTCAAATTCCAAGTCATTGCCAGGTTGCAATGGAATGTTCAGCCATGTTTAGGGCTGGCTTCACCAGAGATACTGTATCACAATGGGCAATGTCGATAAATCAAAAGCCTCAAGGACTCTGTTGAACTCTCTTCTTCATTTTCAGGCTGCATGTATCTCCCACAAAGGGAGGTGGCACCTGGGTACTATACTAATCTAGCTAAATGAGCCACATAGAAGCAAATCTGTTCTGCCTTCCAGGTTCTGCAGCTGCCCATCTGAGCATGTATACTATAATCTATTCTACCTATTCTGAAGTCCTTGCACCACTCTTTAAACTGTTACATGCTCTTTCAGTCCCCATTTTGCACATAATGAAGTGTAATTAACTGAAATAGCTCTTCTCACCTTCCTTATCTCTCCAGGGATCTGCTGTTGAACTTACAAAACTCATTTAAGTACACAAGGTACAAATTGTCCTTGTTGTACCATCTGAGTTATACTTAGGCTGTCATTCACATTATAAGTCCTTCATTTAGTATACCTTTTATATGTGGCTGAAGACACTACTGACATGCAGTAAGCTTTAATGAAATAAAATTAATACCAAGTTTCCTTGTCTTTTGGGAAACATAACCGTTATTATTTTCTGGCAAGATAAAGAGTTCAGTGCCTCTGGTGACTCAGAGGAGTTGCATATTATTGTGGAAGGCAGTAATCTAGTTACAGAAGAAGATAATTCAATTGATGGCTGTTTACAGCTCAGTCATTTCAATCCCACCTTTTCAACCCCACCATTTGACCCCCTCCTTTGACCCAAACATAAACCCAGATCCCATACATTTTTCTCTAAGGCTATTTGTCCTTTATACCAAGGAATAAATATAATTTTTCAGGCTTTTATCTAATTTATGTAGAAATAATCAATACAAATATCACTGACATCAGCTAAAATGACACATTTAAATATGGTAGAAATGGTTCACCAGCCAAATAATCAATGTTAAAAATCAACACTGGAAAAATTATATTATTAATGAATATTTAATCTCTGCTATATAAAAGAGATGAACTAGAGGGCTGGAGGGGGAACAGGTATATATTTAAGGGGCTCATCTTAGATGTAACATCAACATTAAACCTAATGTTAATGGAGGAATTGCGCTGTGAATGAACAACAATACTGTAAGTTCCTTAGGGCCAGGGACACAGCACAGGCTCAGTAAATGTTTTCTGAATGAATGAATGAATGAATGAATGGATGAGTGGTCCTCTTGAGAGATTTACAGTGCAACATTGGGATTTGGAGAACTGCTTTAAAATCTCTATTCGCATCTAGGGATTAATAAACTAGATTTTGGAAAAGTCTAGAATATAATGTAGGTGTTTCTGTTTATTAATTAATTAAAATGACCACAAAGTCATTATTCTTACCCTTAATTTCTCAGTCTGAAAAGTTAATGAACTGTATCTGTTCTATGAATAATTGAGTTGAACTTGAAAGAGAACTCCCTATTCCAAAAGCCTCCCACACCACCAGTTAACTGTGATTTATCCTTTTACTTCTAAAGAATTTTAAGCATCTTCCATCTAACTTGACTGACAACCAATCTGTGCTTCCTCTGTCTTTATTCTGTCAGGAAGAAGACGTTACTCGTGAAAGTCGTTTTAATTTTAGTGGTTATGGAATGGGTCACTGCCTCCAAGTGAAAGATGGAACAGCTGTCAAGGCCACACCTGCCAACCCGCTCCCACAACCCCCAAAAGATGCAGATGCCATCAAGAAGAAGTTTGTGGACCGGGCAAAAAGGATTGACACGATATCTCGAGCTGCCTTCCCATTGGCCTTCCTCATTTTCAACATCTTTTACTGGATCACATACAAAATCATTCGGCATGAAGATGTCCACAAGAAATAGATGTGCCCTACAGACCCTGGGACCTTATTGCCTCAGTGTTGTGCTTGTAAATACACAGTGAAATTGTCTTTATAACACTTTGACAGAGGAGAAGATTGAGGGAGGGGGGAGGGAGGGTCATGGGGATGGGTTTCCTGGCACCTACAAGAAAAAAAGACAAGTTATATGGGTGATGAAGAAAACTGTACAAAATTGAGGGGTTGCAGAATCACGGGAACATAATTCCCTTCCATAGTCTTTAGCATTGTTCTTTCAGTCAGACATGATATGTGCATCAATAAGACACGATATGCGGGGTCAAGTTCTCAAGGGCTGTTTGCCTTTTGGTCCTTTTGGTTTGGTTTGGCTTTGACTAATTCTGGTACTGAAAAGTTAGTTATACACACACACACACACACACACACAAACACACACTTCAAAAATGCTTAACCATCTGACCATAGTGACTAGCCTATAGTGAGTCGAGGACCAAACTTTTTCAGGAAAATGCTGCCTCGTTTTTAAAACAAGCCTCCTAAGCTATGTTCTTTACAACGTCTGTAATTAGTGTTTCACTTGAGAAATCCTTTTGTGGGTCGTAAATTATTTCTACTTATCCAGTAAATAACAATGACAAAATAAACACCAATGACAGAAAAATTTCTACTTTACTGTCCATATAGGTGTGCGTTTTAAATATTTTTCTTTCCAAGTTAAAATTTTGAAAGTTCAATTGTGTATTGTGTAACTAATTTGATAGTGTACCCTCTTAATAAATGCCCACTTTATTTTATATCCAAGTTAGTGCACTATATATATATTTTTGCTTTGGCTATATTTACATGTGACTTTAATTGCCCAACTGTGACTAGCCATTGCAGCTACTCAGCTACTGTATTTATGGAGATGGTGTGTCCTGAACAGTGTAGCTCAGGTCAGCTTGAACTTTCCATTTCTGCTCTCATTGTAGGTGTAACTACTAGTCCTAATGTCAACTGATCCATGATTTCTACTGTCAATATAAGTGAACATTGTTTTAAATATCCTTAACTAACTTAAAGAATTTTAAAATTGTACTGTGATTTTCATAACCCGTTGCCTTTTTGGTACCAGAGCTACGTGGTTTGAATTCTGGCTACATGTTTTAAGTAAGAAAAAAAAAAAGACGTATTTTTGCTTACTCAGATAAAACCTGTAAAAATATAAGGAAATAATTAAATTTTACATGTGCTGTACAAGGGGTTATTTTAAAAAGCATTTGTTCAATTTCAATAAAGCTAAGTGTGCCACAAACTTCTCTAGAGGCTTTCATTTTCATTTTGAATTAAAATGTAGATATTTAAGTTTTTATTTGAAAATTTTTATTATTATACTTTAAGTTCTGGGATACATGTGCAGAACGTGGTTTGTTACATAGGTATACACGTGCCATGGTGGTTTTCTGCACCCATCAACACATCAACGACACTAGGTATTTCTCCTAATGCTATCCCTCCCCTAGCCCCCAACCACCTGACAGGTCCTGGTGTGTAATGTTCCCTGCCCTGTGTCCATGTGTTCTCATTGTTCAACTCCCACTTGTAAGTGAGAACATGCGGTGTTTGGTTTTCTGTTCCTGTGTTAGTTTGCTGAGAATGATGGTTTCCAGCTTCATCCATGTCCCTGCAAAGGACATGAACTCATCCTTTTTTATGGCTGCATAGTACTCCATGGTGTATATGTGCCACATTTTCTTTATCCAGTCTATCATTGATGGGCATTTGGGTTAGTTCCAAGTCTTGGCTATTGTAAATAGTGCTACAATAAACATATGTGTGCATGTATCTTTAGAGCAGAATTATTTATAATCCTCTGGGTATATACCCAGTAATGGGATTGCTGGGTCAAATGGTATTTCTGGTTCTAGATCCTTGAGGAATCACCACACTGTCTTCCACAATGGTTGAAGTAATTTACACTCCCACCAACAGTGCAAAAGCTTTCCTATTTCTCCATATACTCTCAAGCATCTGTTGTTTCCTGACTTTTTAATGATTGCCATTCTAACTGGTATGAGATGGTATCTCATTATGATTTTGATCTGCATTTCTCTAATGACTAGTGATGAGGAGCTTTTTTCATGTTTGTTGGCTGCATAAATGTCTTCTTTTGAGAAGTGTCTGTTCATATCCTTTGCCCACTTTTTGATGGGGTTGTTTGATTTTTTCTTGTAAATTAGTTTAAGTTCTTTGTAGGTTCTGGATATTAGCCCTTTGTCAGATGGATAGATTGCAAAAATTTTCTCCCATTCTGTAGGTTGCCTGTTAACTCTGGTGATATTTTCTTTTGCTGTGCAGGAGCTCTTTAGTTTAGTTAGATCCCATTTGTCCATTTTGGCTTTTGTTGCCATTGCTTTTGGTGTTTTAGTCATGAAGTCTTTGCCTATGCCTATGTCCTGAATGGTATTGCCTAGGTTTTCTTCTAGGGTTTTTATGGTTTTAGGTCTAACATTTAAGTCTTTAATCCATCGTGAATTAATTTTTGTATAAGGTGTAAGGAAGGGATCCAGATTCAGCTTTCTACATGTGGCTAGCTAGTTTTCCCAACACCATTTATTAAATGGGGAATCCTTTCCCCATTTCTTGTTTTTGTCAGGTTTGTCAAAGGTCAGCTGGTTGTAGATGTGTAGTGTTATTTCTGAGGCCTCTGTTCTGTTCCATTGGTCTATATGTCTGTTTTGGTACCAGTAGCTGTTATGGTTACTGTAGCCTTGTAGTATAGTTTGAAGTCAGGTAGTGTGATGCCTCCAGCTTTGTTCTTTTTGCTTAGGATTGTCTTGGCTATATGGGCTCTTTTTTGGTTCTATATGAAATTTAAAGTAGGTTTTTCTAATTCTGTGAAGAAAGTCAATGGTAGCTTGATGGGGATAGCATTGAATCTATGAATTACTTTGGGCAGTATGGCCATTTTCATGATATTGATTCTTTCCATCCATGAGCATGGAATGTTTTTCCATTTGTGTCCTCTCTTATTTCCTTGAGCAGTGGTTTGTAGTTCTCCTTGAAGAGGTCCTTCACATCCCTTGTAAGTTGGATTCCTAGGTATTTTATTCTCTTTGTAGCAATTGTCAATGGGAGTTAATTCATCATTTGGCTCTCTGTTTGTCTGTTACTGGTGTATAAGAATGCTTGTGATTTTTGCACATTGATTTTTTTATCCTGAGATTTTGCTGAAGTTGCTTATCAGCTTAAGGAGATTTTGGGCTGAGATGATGGGGTTTTCTAAATATACAATCATGTCATCTGCAAACAGAAACAATCTGACTTCCTCTCTTCCTGTTTGAATACCCGTTATTTTTTTCTCTTGCCTGATTGCCCTGGCCGGAACTTCCAATACTGTGTTGAAAAGGATCCATGGTTTCATTTTTAAATTAAACATTTTAACATGTTTATTTTGAGAAATGAGTATAAAGTATTTTAATATTCTTTTATGTAAATCTACTGTATTTCAATAAAAATGTTTAAAATGAATACCAGAAGGCAATAATTTGCCTGAAGACCTGTCTCATCAAAAAGAGAAACTGAACTTTTAAACAAACAATTTTACTTTTAGAGCATGTGCCCTGTTAAAGTAAATGGAGACCAGGCCTGAAGAATCCTTGGGAAGACAAAGCCAGTTAGACCTCATAAATGATCTTAACCTTGCTTGATTTGTGAACATAAGCAAAAGTTAACTTGGACTATTTCTTGTAAATGCCCATATTACAGAAAAAAAAAGAAACTTAAGGGTAACCATTCGGAAGCCACCAATTAACTTATATTACTTTACAATTTGGTATGTTTTTGCAGTGACTGCTACCGGTTTTCCTTTCCATATTTAGTGCTTCCTTCAGGAGCTCTTGTAAGGCAGGCCTGGTAGTGACAAAATCTCTCAGCATTTGCTTGTCTGTAAAGGATTTTATTTTTCCTTCACTTATGAAGCTTAGTTTGGCTGGATACGAAATTCTGGGTTGAAAATTCTTTTCTTTAAGCATGTTGAATATTGGCCCCCACTCTCTTCTGGTTTGTAGGGTTTCTTTGGAGAGATACGCTTTTAGTCTGATGGGCTTCCCTTTGTGGGTAACCCAACCTTTCTCTCTGGCTGCCCTTAACATTTTTTCCTTCATTTCAACCTTGGTGAATCTGATGATTATGTGTCTTGGGGTTGCTCTTCTCGAGGAGTATCTTTGTGGTGTTCTCTGTATTTCCTGAATTTGAATGTTAGCCTGCCTTGCTAGATTGGAGAAGTTCTCCTGGATGATATCCTGAAGAGTGTTTTCCAACTTGGTTCCATTCTCCCCGTCAATTTCAGGTACACCAATCAAACGTAGGTTTGGTCTTTTCACATAGTCCCATATTTCTTGGAGGCTTTGTTCAGTTTTATTTTTTTTTTCATTCTTTTTTCTCTAATCTTTTTGTCACCCTTTATTTTATTAAGTTGATCTTCAATCTCTGATATCCTTTCTTCTACTTGATTGCTTTGGCTATTGATGCTTGTGTATACTTCACGAAGTTCTCATGCTGTGTTTTTCAGCTCCATCAGGTCATTTATATTCTTCTCTAAACTGGTTATTCTAGTTAGCAATTCCTCTAACCTTTCTTCAAGGCTCTTAGCTTCCTTGCATTGGGTTAGAGCATGCTCCTTTAGATCGGGGGAATTTGTTATTACCCGCCTTCCGAAGCCTACTTCTGTCAATTCGTCAAATTCATTCTTCATCCAGTTTTGTTCCCTTGCTGGCAAGGAGTTGTGATCCTTTGGAGGAGAAGAGGCGTTCTGTTTTTCAGAATTTTCAGCTTTTTTGCACTGTTTTTTCCTCATCTTATTGGATTTATCTACCTTTGGTCTTTGATGTTGGTGACCTTCGGATGGGGTTTCTGTCTGGACATCCTTTTTGTTGATGTTGATGCTATTCCTTTCTGTTTGTTAGTTGTCCTTCTAACAGTCAGGCCTCTCTGCTGCAGGTCTGCTGGAGTTTCCTGGAGGTCCATTCCAGACCCTGTTTGCCTGGGTATCACCAGCAGAGGCTGCAGAACAGCCAAGATTGCTGCCTGTTCCTTCCTCTGGAAGCTTCATCCCAGAGGGGCACCTGCCAGATGCCAGCTGGAGCTCTCCAGCATGAGGTGTCTGTCGACCCCTGCTGGGAGGTTTCTCCCAGTCAGGAGACACCAAGGTCAGGGACCCACTTGAGAAGGCAGTCTGTCCCTTAGCAGAGCTCGAGCACTGTGCTGGGAGATCCACTGCTCTCTTCAGAGCCAGCAGGCAGGAACATTTAATTCTGCTGAAGCTGCGCCCACAACCACCCCTTCCCCCAGGTGCTGTGTTCCAGGGGGGTGGGAGTTTTATCTATAAGCCCCTGACTGGGGCTGCTGCCTTTCTTTTAGAGATCCGCTGCCCAAAGAGGAGGAATCTAGAGAGGCAGTCTGGCTACAGCGGCTTTGCTGAGGTGTGGTGGGCTCTACCCAGTTCAAACTTCCCTGTGGCTTTGTTTACACTGTGAGGGGAAAATTGCCTACTCAAGCCTCAGGAATGGTGGACACCCCTCCCCACACCAAGCTCGTGTGTCCCAGGTCAACTTCAGACTGCTGTGCTGGCATTGAGAATTTCAAGCCAGTGGATATTAGCTTGCCAGGCTCCGTGGGGGTGGGATCTGCTGAGCTAGACCACTTGACTCCCTGGCTTCAGCCTCCTTTCCAGTGGAGTGAACTATTCTGTCTTACTGGCATTCCAGGCACCACTGGAGTACGAAAAAAAAAACTCCTATAGCTAGCTTGGTGTCTGCCCAAACGGCCGCCCAGTTTAGTGCTTGAAACCCAGGGCCCTGGTGGTGCAGGCACCTGAGGGAATCTCCTGGTCTGTGGGTTGTGAAGACCGTGGGAAAAGCATAGTATCTGGGCTGGAATGTACCATTCCTCACGGCACAGTCCCTCACGGCTTCCATTGGCTAGGGGAGGGAGTTTCCCGACCCTTGTGCTTCCCGGGTGAGGCAACACCCCACCCTTCTTCAGCTCACCCTCCATGGGCTGCACCCACTGTCTAACCAGTCCCAATGAGATGAGCCGGGTACCCCAGTTGGAAATGCAGAAATCACCCACCTTCTGTGTTAGTCTCGCTAGGAGCTGCAGACTGGAGCTGTTCCTATTTGGCCATCTTCCAAAAGGTAGATTATTTAAATCACAATGATAACTTGGATTTTTGCATCTGGTCTTCCTCGTAAGTTTGAAGCACTTATACAACTATTATATTATTGATGCGTTAGTATCTCCATGAAGAAAGAAAAAATATGTTCTTCTCATTGTAGAAACAGAGAAATGGAAGTATTAGTAGCATTGTGAGGCCAGGCGTGGTGGCTTATGCCTGTAATCCCAGCACTTTGGGAAGTTGAGGCAGGCAGATCACAAGGTCATGAGATCATGACCAACCTGGCCAACATGGTGAAACCCCGTCTCTACTAAAAATACACAAAAATTAGCTGGGCATGGTGGCACGCTCCCGTAGTCCCAACTACTTGGAAGGCTGAGGCAAGAGAATTGCTTGAACCCGGGAGGTGGAGGTGGCAGTGAGCTGAGATCGCACCACTGCATTCCAGCCTGGCGACAGAGCAAGACTCTATCAAAAAATAACATAACATAACATAACATAACATAACATAACATAACATAACATAACATAACACAACACACATAACAACATAATAAAATAAAATAAAATAAAATAAAATAAAATAAAATAAAATAAAATAAAATAAAATAAAATAAAATACCAAGAGCACCGAGGAAGCATAAAATCTTAAGGTGAAACAAAACTTAAGTGACCAACCCATTTAGCTACCCATCCTGACTTTGTCAAGAATGGAGTTCCAAGATGAAAGAAAAATTATGAGAGCCCCTGTGAAGTAGAGGTAACTTGTGTTGACTCCTGTAGATTTTCCTTAACCAAAGATATTAATCAGTATTCTGAGGAAGATATGGATTCATAAGACAATGTTCATGGCCTTTTAAACCTATTCAAATATTGAATAATTTTCATACAGAGGAATATTGCAGAATGCTAAGAAGCCACCACTTTTAACTTTACGAGAGCTTTTAGCTACCACCTTTAACCACTTTGGAGATAGGGAGACTAGCTCAGCCACTATCAACAGTGTGACCTTGGATAAATTACCTGACTTTTCAGAATAGTTGTTTCATAGAGTTTCAAGAGAACTGACTGGAAAAAAATGCAGCTAAAGCCATTAGCATGGTGTCTAACACAAATTAAATTATCAATAACTGAAAGATAATAAAATAATTATTGTTATGAATAGTATTGGTTATCCACCGGGCAAGAAGCTTCACAATGTCTAGCCTTGTCAAGTTCAATGACATGCTTTTTGCATCATTTTAAAAATACTGTTTCTGTCTTATTGGTCATTCCTTTCCAAACAAATAAGGTGAAGTATTTTTTCTCAATTCTTTTCCTTCCTCTGCAAAACAGTAAAATTGAGGCTAACATGCCTCCCAAAGATGGGCCTAACCCCATAAGTATCCCAGGAAGAACCTCAATGCAGTATACGGCAGAGTGGGTAGGCACTTTAGGGAGAAAATCCTAAGACAATTGATTATGTTTAATCAATGTGTGTGCCATATAATTGTGGAGGGAGATATAGTCCCCCCATTAGAAAATTGAGAAGAGATTCACACCAAAACATATCTGCCAGCCACTAAAGTAGGCAAAGGCATCTTGGATGGCAAGAAGACTTCTTGACTTTTCTCTGATTCTAGCCTACATTCAGTGAAATAAACTCTTAAATGCACCAATGTGGGTTATATAAAATAAATAAGATGAAATCTCAGAGAAAATATTTTGAGTACCACATGTGCTGGTGAAACAGATTAATTCCTTATATAATGTTACTGGGGATTTTATTTGGGACATTTTTGTTTTGTGATAGTATTTCAGGGAAAAGAGTTCAAAAGTAAAATTATGGCTCTGAGGAAGAGACCTTCTTACCTGTTTTCATTAGATTGGAAGCCTTTGGGAGAAAGTGGCTATGTTTCCATTGGTTATCCGCAATGCCTGCCAAAGTTCAAATTCCCAACGGATATTATTACTATTGCTAGAAAAACATAGGTGAAGGAGGATATGCTGTGCCTACTGAAAAAGTTACATAAGTTTTCCCCAACCCAGAAATTACAGAAGGTAACTAACTACTGCCACGATTTCTTCAGATAATGGATTACTGGAGGATTTGTCTTTTAAACATTTTTCAATTCCTACCATTTGGTTTTAAAAACACATAGGGATGACTTAAGGCTTGAAACTCTTTATGGCATTCTCAAATAACTTGGCCCTAAACCAATGCTACAAATGAGACTGGCTGTAGATTTTTAAAAATCCTTCCAAGCAGTGCTAGCTTTAAGCTCCTCATCTATGCCACTGAACAGGACTGCCAAATTCTAAAAGCAAAATTTCCAATAAAGATTAAATGAATATCATTTTACATTTCACTTACTCCATTAATACCAAATAAGAAGGTTCTAACCAAAACACAGCACAAAATTCCATATCATATGATTCACAGCTTTGGAAAATAAAATCTATTCAGAATTTTTTTAGGGTTTATGCATTTTAAGCCTAAAACCAATTTGTGGGATGAATCTAAACCATACGTCTGCCAGAAATTCTTTTTTAATCTTTCAACCTCTGCTTTGAACCTTTTCTTGTTTTCACCAATTTGGGGTTTCTTTTTTTAAAGTATAATTTGAATGATTCAAGCAATGTATTTTTTCATAGATCACAAAGTAGAAGAATTAAAGATAACGCTACAACTTCATATTTACATAGTGTTTTCAAAATATCAACATGTTTAATGCCTATGACAGCATTTGATTCTAACAACAATCCAAGGTGCCCAGATCACAAAGAGTCAATACACACCCTTTGATCAACAGATAAACAGAAGCTCCATGAATTAAACTCCTTGCCCAAGATCCCCTATCATATTAGAGTTTGAACATCCAGCACAATTTGTTTCTTAACTCCTCAGACTGTATACACTTTCACTATATCCACACTAAGAAAAGAAAAACCTGGAAATTAAAAGGTCATGGTACCACTGATCCATGCTCATGAATGACAATATAAATGGCAAAAGAGAGCCCAGAATGTTTCTGTTGAAAATACTTAAGAGAAATAACTCGAAATTGTGCATGCAGTATTAATAACATCTTCAGAGTCAAGATCTTGTGTGATTGATTGGCCCAAAAGATACAGGGGTTGGAAAAAAAAGACCAACAAAATTCCACTTCAAAAGGTGTTTATTTCTATTTTTAAAGGAGGGAACATGACGTTTGCTTTGTTACACATGCTCCCACATGAGAAAAGAGGCACTATTTCTACTCTGGGTGCAAATGCAGTTTAAAAATAAAAATATATAGTTTCCCAAGATGATGGAAGTGTGTATTAGATGTTTTTAGACTATGAGCTAGCATTTAGAAAGGCCATTATCGCTTTGGCACAAATGATTCATAAGCAGGTAAATGTAGCTTGAAAGAGGAGTGCAAAGCTCTAGGGTGCTCTTTGTGAAGTGTGTACCACACTGGCCCTCTTGCAGTAGGACCCAGGGCTGCTCATGGAACAGACAATTTGGTCAGTCCTCATACAGACTGAAGCCTCATTAGAAGCTCCAGGTCCTCAAAAATGATGAAACCAAGGGCAAGGAGACCCTTCACACGCAAGGATCAGGACTAACCAAGAGTTAATCAAATTCAATGAATAATCATTTCTTATACTATTTCTGCTTCTTGAGGAGAAATATTTAGGGGCAGGGTAGTAGGGAAGGGAGAAGAGGTAAAAGGAAGACAAGAGCCAGAAAGTTGCCTTTTAGACACAAACCAGACAATGTAACTGTTTTAATCTTCAATGCCTCCCGATATTACTCAGAGAACAAGCCACAGAGTCCTCACTTTGGCCACATGATCTAACCACATGAACTCCCATCATGCTCTGCCATACCTTCTCCCTCCAAGCATAGTGGCCACCTTACCAGTGCTTAAACATGCCAAGCACAATTCCACCACAGGTCCTTTGCACTAGCCAATTCCTCTACCTGGCACCCTCTTTTCCAATACCAGGAGGTTGGCAAAAGTTTTCTGTAAATAGCCAGGTAGTAAATGATTTAGGCTTCACAAGCCGTACAATCTCTGCTACAACTACTCAACTCTGCTATTATAGCATGAAAGCAGTCACACACATTAAATAAACAAGTGGGTGTGGCTGTGCACCAATAAAACTTTATTTACAAAAGCAAGTAGCAGACCAGATTTGGCCCACAGGCAGTACATTGCCAATCCCTGCTCTAGATACATACAGGGCTTATTCACTCATTTAATTCAGGCCTCTGCTCAAATGCCTTCTTATCAGAGAAGACTTCTCTGACCACCTTGTATAAACTAGCACCTCCCAATCATTTCTCTCTATTTCTCATTTCTACCTTATATTTTTCATGGCATTTGATACTTTCTGACAATTGATATTTTTATGTGTTTATTCTCTAACACACACACATACACACATGCACACACATAAACACACATGAAGGACAGCTCTAAGTGAGAAATTGGAACCTGGTTCATTATTGTATTCTCAGGATCCAGACCTGTGCCTGGTATTTAGTAGATGTTTAATCAATATTGTATTTGTTCAATGAATAACTGAATAGTTAATATTTATTAGGGAGTTAATTGGGTGTATGGAAGGCTTAGAGATAGAACTAAGGAACCTAATATTACCCAGTTAGATAAAAATTACCATCAAAACTTAAGTAGGTTTTGAGTCTATAACAATGAAGGAATTGCACTAGATAAACATTTTCTAAAGTGTGTTCTGAAAAACCCTACTATAGATCCTTAAGGGTCTGGGACATCAGCAGTCATATCTGGATTGAGTCACTATAGTTTCAATGATTTTATCAGATGGCATGGGTATACTAAATGTGGGCTCTCTAAGAGGTAACCCAGAGGATCTCCTGCATTCTGAACATATTTCTTCTTACCCTCACTATGTACTAGTAACTCACTTTCCTCTAAGTAGTCAGAATCAATCACCCCAGGTAGTACCGCAACCCCCTTCTTTGCCTACTGACTCCCTGGCACAAGAAGCACCAAGTGCCCGGTAGCAGTATCAGTTCAATGAAATCACTGTTTTGTCATCTGAAGGAAGCAGAGGCAAAGATTCCAGAAAAGGTTTTACACTTGAGGTTTTCTATCTAAACACTCTTAAATCATAGTTTTCAAAAGGATAAAATCATGACTCTTAGGCAAATATAAAATTAGCACAAGTCCAAAATTTAGCTTATTAATTGATGAAAAAACAGTAAAATGTTAAAACCAGACCAAAGAGCATTTGAGAAATGGGGTATTTACAAGCAATGTTAGGATAAGTTTGCTGGGTTAGATTTTTCTAAAAACTGGCTAATGTCCAATAGAGTTCATAAACAATAACCTTTATGGTTATCCGCTCTTCGGACAGAAATTATTTGAATTTCTATTAGATAAAATTCTACTAGCTCATCTCTGCCTCTACTGATGGGTGAAATAGCCTAGAAAATACTATGCCATGCCCAGCACTACACTAAAAGAGCACCTGTAATCTTTTCTGCCTAATTCCAAGTTTCTTACAGACAAGTGCAATTCAAATGTAATGCTTAACTATCATCTGACTATCAACATCATACCTCAACAGGACCAATACCCAGAGAGTTAAAGTGACATGGGCCATATTACTTAGCATGTTAATGTGCCTTTGAGCTCAAACCCAAAGTCCCCTGAATTCGATCCTGATTCCTTTCTAACCACTCCCATGAGCCTTTTTCCATATATTCTAGGTAGAGAAAGTTTAAAAGGGCAGTTCCTCTCCTTTAAGTTATTCTACTTCCACATGATTATTTGCCCACTCTTCTGGAAGGCAAGTGTCATAGTTCTAAAGGCGTAGTTTGTGAAGTCACATCTGCATTTAAATTATCCCTCTGTCTTTTGTTTGCTGAGTGTCCTTGAGCAAAGCTTTAATGCCCTGGGACTGAAGATAATGTAAAATATAATAACATATACCTTATACAATTGCAGGTGAGGTTTAAATTGATTAGTACCTGCACTTAGTGGGTACTAAATAAATATTAGTTCTCATTTCCCTTCCCGCCCACCTTTAATTAATAATGTTTTACTTCACTAATGATGCCATTCAGAACCTATCGCCTATAAATGAAGTCTATTCCTTTGTGGTCTACTGTAACTACCATAATTTTAAATTATTGCCTAAACATCAAAAAGGCTGGTTGGAAGTGAAAAGGCCATATCTAGAGACAGTCTGGACAAACTTCTTTAGCAAATGGTGACAACAAGGTTTTTTACCGTTTTGTTTTAATCTGCTACAGAAAGGTAAACATTTTCCTAATTGAAATGTTAAAAAGGCTTATGTTGGCATAAGCAGGGCCTTTGCTATATGTAACTAATATTGATGTAGTGCCAGTACAGTTTATAAATTGCTTTAACATAAATTCTGCCAAATCATCCTGTGAACACAGGGATGGTGGCCTTGGGCCAGTTTCTCTCAAAGCCTCAGTTTATTCTGTAAAATGGAGAAGAATAATGGTTTCCCATCAGAGAGACTAGCATGGAGTAGGCGAGTAGGCCTTCAGTTCATAATAACCATCATCAAAACCATAAGTAGCATCACCACCACCACCATCATAACCTTATGGATAAGGAAACTGAAACAGCACAGGTTAAGAAACTAGTTCACTGTCACAGAAGTGGGACCTGCCATCAGGTATTAGCTGTGTGGCTCTAGGCAATGTTTATAAGATGAGAATGATGAGATTTGCCCCATCTCCCCACCTTTCAAGTCTGCTGTGAAAATTAAATGCAACCATGAATGTCAAAGGTATCTGAAAACTATTCCATGTGTGAGAAAACTGGGGCACAGGGAGGTTAAGTAACTTGCCTAGGGCACACAGCTCATAAATGTCACAGCCAAGATTCAAACCCAGGCAATCTTTCCGCAGAATCCATACTCTTAATCACCAGATCATATTGCTTCTTCAATAAAAGAAATTATCATGATGGAAAAAATGTTGTATTACCCTCCCCTCTTTATCAGTTATACTCCCCTCCAGGGCTTCTACGTGACGTGTTGTGTCTTTTTTTTTTTTTTTTTTTTTTGTAGCTCTTGTCATATCATCTTTAATTAGTCATTTCCTTACCCATTTCCCCTACCAGCCTATGAGCTTTTGAGGTCACTGTATTAGTTTCCTAGGGCTGCAGGAATTTATTCTCTCACAATTCTGAAAGCTAGAAGTATGATATCAAGGTGTCAGCAGGGCCATGTTCCCTCCAAAGTCTCTAGAAAAGAACTCTTCCTTGCCTTTTTCTAGCTTCTGGTGATTCTGGTAGTCCTTTGCATTCCTTGGCTTGCAGTTGCATCACTCCAACTTCTGCCTCTGTCTTTACATGGCCATATTTTCTCTGTATGTCTGTCTCTAAAACTCCCTCTCCTTAAAAAAAAAAACAACAAACACCTTAGAGGGCCCATGTTAATCCAGTATGACCTCATTTTAGCTCAACTAATTATATCTGCAAAGATCCTATTCCCAAGTAAGGTCACATTCTGAGGTTCTAGGTGAACATGAATTTGGGGTACACACTATTCAACCAAGTATAGGCACCAACTGTGTCTAATATTTTTATAGAGTCCCTGGCCCAGTGTAAAATACATACAGATTAAGCCAGAGATAGCTTGGTGACTGAGCATGTAGGTGCTGGAGTAAAATTCCCTGGGATAAAACACTCTTTCTGCCTCTACCAACTGTGAGCCTTTAAGCAATGGTTCCAAATGCTCTACGCCTTGGAGTCCTAATGTTTAAAACAGTACCTATTTCACAGGGTTCTAATTATATTGAAATTAGTTAATTCAGATTAAGTGCTTAGAACAATAACTAGTCCATAAGAAGTATTCAACAAAGATTATTTTTAGACAGCAAACACAATATTTTTAAATGAAATAATGCAAGCAAGGAGTTCCAGAAAGCACTAAAACAGCCTATATTCAGCTGTTAATATTATAAAACATTCTCACATCAACCCTTTCTTTGTGTGTAGTATTTTTAGAGCATCAATGAACATTCAATTTAAAAGAGAGAATGGCTGTAGGAGGGAAGGAGGTGAAAAGGAAAAGGCTTGTCTTCCCTTCCCCCTCAGGGGAAAAAATTAAAAAGAGCCATGGAGAAGCAGTATAATTTCTAAGAGACCATGCCAGGAAAATGGAATTGCTTTTCTGAAAATAGAAGATTAATACCTGGAGGGTCTAAAATGTAATTATGGTATTGATCTCAGGAAAGTCTTGGATGGATCTAACTTTTTTTTTCCTCTTGTGGTCTCTGTTATCATTAAAATGGGCTCACATGTCAGGGTCGGCAGACTACAAAGTACCTGCACAGAACCATCAAGGCAGGCAAAAAGGTCCTGTTAGTGGGTTCTGGGAGGTATCTCAAGGTAATTTTTAATGTATGTCAGCATGGTTCACTCATCAATTTTCTCAATGGCTTTGGTAACTGATTTAATAAGCTGTTAATGAAGTGTCAAGGCAACACTAAAAGCTACTGTGTCCTAGTTCCATCCATTTTGTGGTGTGACTGCAGGAACAGAAGGACCCCAAACCTCAGGATTGAAATGAATTAAAGCTGATTTTACATCTTTCCTCTCTAGCACCATTGAGGAAATGAATCTTTTAAAAATTCCAGATATACTTCCTCCTGTTAAAAGGTAAACTTAGGCATATTAAAATTTTAAAGAGTTTATTTGAGCAGTGATTCATGAATCAGGCAGCACGAAACTACAAGTGGTTTGGGCTCCACTGACACAGGACAAGAAGAAAACTTTTGTAAACAAAAGTTTGGAAGCAAAACAAAGTGGGAGCAAAACAAAGAAAACATTTGATGGGTTAAGGTAGAACAGTAGCCTTAGAGTCCCTAGTTTGAAATTAGTTGGTGGTTTCTTATTAGTTAAGCTTAAGTTTCATTTCCTAGGATACGACCATTTGCTCTGAGTTGAGTTTTGGTTTGCTTATGCAGGAATCCAGGGTGCTGGAGCCACCTCAATCTAATTGGCCCCTCAATTAATTATTTTAACACTTCTCATTTCCCTTTCCTTCCAATCAGTTCAGAATCCTGCAACCAACACCTTCCCTCCTTGGTTGGGCAAACACATAACCCAGTGTTTTACTGGGAGGCTCTGGCTACCTCCAAAATGAATAAAAGTCTTGAGACTGATGACTGGAAACTCTGGATTTTTTTTTTTTTTTTTGAGATGGAGTCTCACTCTGTCACCCAGGCTGGAGTGCAGTGGCACAATCTTGGCTCAATGCAAGCCCCGCCTCCCAGGGTAACACCATTCTCCTGCCTCAGCCTCCCAAGTAGCTGGGACTACAGGCGCCCACCACCATGGCCGGCTAATTTTTTTCTATTTTTTAGTAGAGACAGGGTTTCACTGTGTTAGCCAGAATGGTCTCGATCTCCTGACCTCATGATCCGCCTGCCTTGGCCTCCCAAAGTGCTGAGATTACAAGTGTGAGCCACCACACCCAGCCGAAACTCTGGATTTTTAAAGAAACAGCCCTAACAACTTGTCATGAATATATTAGGGGCGTTTTGGGGCAGGTAAGGGGAGCAAGATGAAGATGTATCTGAGGCCTTTTGGAGATCTCTGATTTTATGATTATAGTTTCACTAAATCATTGAGTCAAAACTTTTAGCATTCTACATCCCTCGTCAGAGAAACTATGCCAGCTGCAGATAGTTTCAAATGATTGAAATCTTGTCATTCTAGAATGAGAATGAGAAATTAGGCTGGAGAGAAAAGCAGGGATGAAAATATGAAGTCACATGCCTGGTTAAGGATCTTGGGATTTATCTTGTAAGCAATGGGATGCCATTACAAGATTTTAAGAGTGATTTTGCATTTCAGCACATAATTCTGACTACAAAGTATAAAAGAGATCAGAAGGGGATGAAAGGATAAAAGAAGAATGAAAGGAAAAATGTAATTATGGTATTGATTTCAGGAAAGCCTTGGTTGGATCTAAGTGATCTCTAAAGTTTTGAAATTAAATATTCCTGTTGAAACCTGACACTCATGAACATCATTTGAACAAAGGAGAATTTCCAGCCTAGACAAAGACAGAAACAAAGCGGACCCTAAAACTTCAATAAAAACTTCACCAGTGAAAATTTGTCAAAAATCATGGCGCTACCAGCTGAAAATTCAGCAACGTTCCACTTCCAGTTACAGTCAAGAGTTAAGCAAAGTATGCAAAATGGTAAGGCTGTATAACTTTGTGGTAAAGCGCATTTGAAACCTAGATTTGAGTCTCAAATGTGCCACTTTCTGTTCCTTTTTGTTCCTGTTCCTTTGATGTATTGCTTCATCTCTCAAATTCTCCCATCTGTAATGGGAACAAGGATAGCAGCACCAAATTTACAAAGCCATTGTGAGATCCATGCATGTAAAGAATTGGAACATTACATGGTTTGTGATGAGGGTCATTTCTCCCCAACTCAGTGGTTTCTTTACACGTGGAGAGAGCTCACTAGGGTATTCTTTCTGGCCTCTGTCAGCCCCTCCACAGAGTGACTGGATCTGACTAGGGAGTTTGAAGGTGATTTTCTGCCCCACTCCTCTTTCCTTTTTCTTGGGAGATGCCTACCTTCCAAAATGGTATGTTGTGCTCTGGTCTTGCCTTATGTTTTCAACATAATGGGAATGTTTTCTGTGGAGAAAAATGTTTTCAATATTTCCCTCCAGGGAAAGCTTACAGTTCTCCAAACATGATCTATGACTCAACAGATAAGTCTAATTCTAGAGTGCAGAATTTTCAAGCCTGCTTGTCCACAGATATAAATCACATTTTCCAATATAAGCACTATTTGCAACAAAACTGACACAGGTATACCACACAGAATTTGTTCTTGATTAACGTTTTCTCAGGAGAATGCCTCTTGGTTTTTAATAGCTAAACTTTACCTAAGTACTTCTCAGTGGAATGAGGGTTGCATTAAAAAACTACATTTATGCCTTTAAAAATCAATACAACATTTTTAACAAAAGAATATGTGGGAAACATCTAGAAGTTTCACTCCAAATACAATTGGCATTTAGAACGAATCAAGTTTAGATGAATCAGAAGTACACATAGCTATTTTAAAGTGCTCCAAGTATCAACAGAGGGGATTTGTGGCTAGGATGTTCCTGGTACTAAGAAAAATATCACTGCAGACAAAGCAACTGTTTGTCAACAGCCATATTAATTTTGGTTGGTTTGGTACCAAGGAAACAATGTTTTAAGCATTATCTCATTATATGACAGTTTCTTCTTTGTGCATGGACATTTTAATGTGTTTTAGTTGGTTGGGGGTTTGGGGTTGATTTGTAATGCATAATAAATTTCCCTATTTAAAATAATTGGAAGAGGGCTCCTTTAGTATTTTCATATAGAACAACTGATTTCATTAACACAAAACCAATGTCAAGCTACAGGTGTCTGCATTTAGGGCCTCTCATCTGCCTTACCTGTTTGTCTCATTTTTCAACTGGTTAACAACTCAATGAAAAAAGGAGATGGATATTTGCTGGCCCCAGCTAATAACTAGAATGCAGCAAGTGTGACAGGGTGTCATCTCCAAGATCAGGTTACAAAAGACTTTGACGTCTGTCTTGATCTCTCTATGGCTTTGATTGCTTGCTTACTCAAAAGAAGCAAGCTACTATGTAGTGAATGGCCCTGTGGGGAGGTCTATATAGCAAGGAACTGAGGGAAGCCTCTGGCCAATATCCAGCAAGCAACTGAGGCCTTCAGTCCAATAACCTGTGAAAAACTGAATCCTACCAACAGCCATATTCTCCACCAATTGAACCTTGAGGTGACTGCAGTCCTGGACAACACTTTGATTGTGGCCTTGTGAGAGACACTGAGACAGGGGACCCAGCTAAGCCATGCACAGATTCCTGACCTACAGCAACTGTGCAATAATAAATGTTTGTTGTATTAAAGCCGCAAAACCCTAAGGCAATTTGTTATGCAGTAATAGCTACCTAATACACTCAGTAAATGTATGCTGATAACAACAACAACAAAAATGCATGATTTAATTATTCCTTGAAGAGTGCACATGATTTGGATACTTAGATACTTCCTTCTTGGAAATAGACCATGACTTTCTGAACATTCTCTGGTATTTGTGGAAAACTAAATAGGGGACTTGCCAAAAACTAGGTTGGATCCCATTACTTTAAATCAAGGCCAAATTTAGAGCATCACTATCCGGAAAGGAACTTTGATGTCACTAGCCAAATCCCCTCATTTTACAGAAACGGAAACTAAGGCTCAGAAGAGCTAAGTGACTTGCTCAGGACCATGACAGTGTCATTTTAGAACCCAGGGCTCCTGATTCCTGCACAAAGGCTCTTCCACAACATCTCTTGATAGTGTATAGAAGACAGGAAGATCAGAAAGGCTGGAGAACCCTGAATGTAGAAAGTATGACTTAAGCAGGGCTTGAAAGAATAAGTAGGGTTAGGGAAGGCATTTCACACAAGGGATCTATATGACAGAAACAGTGATGGGACTGTGTCTCATGTGAGGGGTACCAAAAATCAAAATCTCCATGATTCAGTCAGTCATCCTGAAGCTCATATGAAAAGCAAGGATGAGGAAGCCTTAGAGCAAAATGGCACATACAAGGAGCAGGGTAAGGAGGACAAATTTTGGTAGACAAACAAACCAAGGAACATTTCTGTGAGACTTTATGGCAGGAAGCAGAATGAATGTGGAAATAAGATAAACAGGTGGGCAAGAAATGTGACAGGCATCAGAATTTGGGAAACTTTATAGTTTCATAGACTTGAAGCAGAAGGAAAGAAAGAGGAAAGGCTCACACTTTAGACGTAGGGCTCAGACGTGTGCTTAGAATATGCCAAAACCCTTACCTGGATCTTGTGGCAGGATCCTCCCTTATATGACCATATTGGCTGCCAGATATTGTTATGTAGTGTTTAATCTATACAGATGTACACTACAGCCATGTGCTAGGCTAATAAAGCTTTGGAAATTGATACATATAATTCGTGTACAAAAACCCACCTTTAAATAAATTATTGAAAAATTAATAATTTCTTTGAATTACTGATTCCTCATACCCAGGCTTAGGAATTCCAAATGTAACATCTTATCATAATTGGTTTAGCAAATCCAGTGATAATTCTCTGATTCTTGACACAGACACTGACATGTCAGAGAGGAGTCAAAAGGGCAATGAACTGGAGCCATAAGTCTGGATTCTAGTCTAGTGTGACTTAACCTCTCTGCATTTCTTATATTGGTAATTCAACTGCCCAATAAAGATAATAGTAGCTGCCTGTCCTATGTCACAAAGCTTCTGTGAAGCTTGAAGTCTGAAAAGTGTTAAAGGGCTGTACAAATGCTTGGCTACACAGAAAAAGAGATTCCACTAAGTTTTCCATTGCAGCCATGAAAAGGCCCTTTTTCAGTCTGTAATGGCTTCCTTTACAAAGAATAAAGAGTTTCAAAGGCTAAAATAACATAAAAATTGCATTACATTGTCACAGGACGTACAATAAAAAAAGGGCTGAAGACGATTCACAAAGATAATCATATTGAGGCTCTGTGAAGTACAGCATTCAATTCCTATGATCCTCAAATATGTTTTCCAGGTTTCAGCCATGGAGGAAGTTCCAAAATCCAAATGATTAAGGCAGGGGAAAATGGTGGGATGAGTGTGGGGACTTCCCTGGTGTATTAGTTAAGGTAATGCTAGCTTCTTTAACAGATAAGCCCACAAATTCAGAGGCTTAACAAAACGGACACCTGTCATTCACTCAAAGTAACGGATTGGTAGGTAGCTTTTCTCTCTTCTAAGTAGTGATTTGGGACCCAGACTCCCTCAATGGCTCCACCAACAACATGGGCTCAAAGTCTACTGCCGAATCCTCTGTATCTGTTTGGTGTACAGGAAAATATAAAGAGAAGGAGGAACACCTGTTTTCAGCTACTTATACTTGGAGATGACATACATCACTTCCACTCATATTCCTGTGGTGAGAACTTGTTATACATTCTACTAGGCACAAGCGTGGTAGAAAATGTTGTTCCTGGTTTGCCAGCAACAACTCAACACTATGAAAGGGGAGCCCAAGTCTCTGGGGGACAGGAAACCATCTATGCCTCACTTGGGAACAGAAAGAACACAGATGTCTACTGTTTTGTATCCTTGCCTCTTGCCAGCATTTCTAGGGAATATATACATCAAAGGTTTTTATAGCTGGAAATGTTATCAATAAAACAAATAGCTTTGCTTGGAAAGCTGCTAACATTTATCCTTAAATCATATGAAAATAGGCCTTCATAGTTCTAAACCAGAGATCAGAAGCTAACGGGAGGACATCATTTAAAAAAAAAAAAAAAAAAAAAAAAAAAAAGCAGTGAAGTCAAACCAGGCTAGGTTCTAATCTCTGCTCCAGCCCAAGCAATGAGACCTTGCATAATTTATTTAACCCTTCCAAACTTCAATGTCTTCAGCAGCATACCCTCAATAACAAGATCACTGTAATGACATGCCAAGTGCTTGGCTCATAAAAGGCACTTGTAAAATAGCGCCCTCATGGGTAATGATCATTCTGTCTTCTAATGGTGCAGATTAATGTTGTCTGTTTGGAATTTTATATAAATGGAATCACACAGTAGGTATTCTATCTTCTGCTCAATATGTGCTTGTGAGATTCATCCATACCGGTGCACGTAGCTACAGTTTGTTCATTTTCATGCTGTGTAGCATTGTGTGTAAGATATAAAACAATCTGTTTATCCATTGTACACTTGGTGGGCATGAGTATATTTCTGCTTTTTAGCTATTACGAACAGTGCTGCTCTGAACATTCTGGTACTTAACTTTTGGCAAATACATGTATTTGTTGGCTATATATCTGGGAGTGAGTTGCTGGGCTATGGGAGATGTATGTGCTCAACTTTAGGAGATGCCATGAACATGGCTTGTGGGATGCAGGTAATGTTCTCTTTTTGGATGGGGGTGTTAGTTACTGGGTACACTCAGTTTGTGAAAATTCTCTAAGTTGCATACATCAATAAAAAGTGTTTTAAAATAATATCTTTAACCTGAGAGACCCCAAAGGGCTTAAATATTGCTCACAAGTGCCACAGCGTTTGGAAGTAGATAAAAGGTAAAAGGAGTAAGAAGGGAGAAATGTGAAAATAAGTCATAAAGAGGGAGGAGAGGGTGAGGACACATAATAAGGCTGCAGGGTATCAAAAGCCAGAGATATCTACCACTTTTCTAAATCATGCCATTTCTGTTATATCTAAACCTTGACAATTGCAAAAAGGTCCAGGTCACTTTTTTCACAGTGACCCTGGCATTCTTATTTGGGCTAAGTTTTAGCGCTGCTAAAAATACAAGTCTTCCCTATGGGCAATCCACTACATGTCTTCCAGATCATAATGTGTCTTTCTGTTCCATATGTCACCCTGTCATTTCTGTCATTGTGATTCTTTTTTCCTTTGTCATTTTGGTATGCTAGGGGAGTTAGGTTGTGTCTGTGTATGTCTGTGTTTTGTGGGGGTGGGGAGTCATCCTAACCAATCCCAGTTCTTGCAATTTATATATTACCCTAATCACCAGTAAGACTTTCAATATCATAATCATGTAAAAACCATTATCTGCTAATATCACCTCCAGATAGCCTGGTTTTCACAGGGGTAACTACAGGTAATAACTCAAGCTTATGCTCATATGCTTCTACATATTGAACAAGGTACCCATGAATACCTGTCATGTGGAGTTATCCCATAATAACAAAAGGCCACTAAGATTACAACACTAGCAATCACTGATCAACACATTTGGCTTCCTTTTATAAGTGACTGTATAAATGTTAACATCAAAGGGAAGTTTAAGAGGTTACCCTTCCATTTAGTCTAAGATAAAATTGAGGCCAAGAGACTTGAATAATTTGTTTTAAGACATAGTATGACAAAGAAAAAAAATCCAGATTTTTTTCTTCCCTATCTAGCATCCTTTCCCTATCCCATACCTTTAAAGGACTTCTGTTTCTCTTCACATGTAGTTGACATGAAATGAACATGATTCCAACATTCTCCATTTCCCATTTCAATCATAAGTCCCCAGATCTGATGTCTACATAAATGAGTATCTTGGCTTTTGCCTAAAACAAATGTATTGAGAGAATATTGTTGGGAAATTTCTAGAGGAAACTGTATCAATTATTTATTTCCTCAATTGTCAAGGTTTTTCTTTTTACTTTTTTTTTGAAACTTTTTTAAAGTTAAAAAATACAAGAATAGTACAAATAACTTCCATAAAACTGTACCCAGACTGCTCAATTTTTACATTTTGCCACAGCTGCTTTATAATTCTCTCTTCCTCCCTCCTTCCTTCTTCTCTGTCTCTGGCTCTCCTTCTCTCTCTCTCTGACACACACACACACACACACATTATTAGTTTTTCTCTATTATTTGAGAGTAGATTACATAAATTATGCCACTTTACCTCATAATACTTTAGTATGCGTTTCCTAAGAATATGATATTTTCATATATAACCACAATTATAAAATTTGAGAAATTTAATATTGCCACAATATTTTTATCTTTTCTACAGTTCACATTCCAATTTTGTTAATTGTCCCAACAATGTCCTTTAAAGCATTTCCTCCACCCAGTCCAAGATCCAATCCAGTATGACATTTTATATTTTCTTTTCAAGCCTCTTTACTCTCCTCCAATATGGAAAAGTTCTTTGGTCTTTCTTTTCTTTAATGATACTGACATTTTGGGAAAATGCAAGCCATTATTTTTACAACAGAATTATTTATCTAGGTTATATCAGTTATCTTTTGCTATATCATAAACCATCCCAAAAGTATGTGGCTTAAAACAAAAATTTATTACAACAAATACTTCTCATTTCTCACTATTCAGTGGCTCAGCTAGATGCTTCTTCTGGTTGGACCAGGTTGGCTGAAGCTGGGTGGTCTAGGATGACCTCATTCACATGTCTGGCAGTTGGCTGAATATCAGCTTGGTCAATAAGGATGACTTAGCCATGTGTCTCTCACTATCCAGCAGCCTAATTCAGGCTCATTCACATGGTAGTGTTTACAGAGTTCCCAAGCTCAGGAAGAGAGTAAACCCCAATGAACAAAGACCTCCCAAGCCTTCACTTGCATCATGTTTGTTAATGTCCTACTCGCCAAAGGAAATCATAAGGCCAGCCTAGGGTCAGTGTGGCAGAGCACTTCCCTAGATCACAGATAGAAGGAGAATGATCTGTGGCCATTTTTATAATCTACCACAGCAGGCAAAAGCCAGAAATAAAATATTTTTTCAAGAAACAAAGACTATGCTATTAGAAAGAATATGCACAGGCTCTGAGCACAGTTTGGGGAGCTGGCAGAAGTTTACACAGCTGCATTGCTCCAGAAAAGCCCATGTTTGCCCCCTCCCCTTCCATGAACCAAGCTGCTGCAACATGGTGCCATCTTGTAACCACAGGCACTGTGAGAGTGTGTCCTGCTCCAGGATCCAGTAGCCACTGCATCTCCTCATCCCTATGGCTTTACAGCCATGACACCATACACACATACAATAGTTCCCCATCTGAACTGCTGCAGTTAAACTCAGAGAAGTAAAAGGAGACATTACAGCTGAAGACATAAAAACATCATAGGGGAGACTATTATGAACTATATGCCAAAAAACTGAAAAGTCTAGAAAAAATTGATAAACTATAAACATGCAACCTACCAATATTGAAGCACAAAGAAACAGAAATCCTGGACAGACCAATAACAAGTAACGAGACTGAATGACGGCCACAGTGCTATATTCTACCAAACATATTTTTAAAAGCAGTAAATGTTACTTTTATTTAAGATAAAAATGTATTACAAAAACATAATTCTAAGCTGGTTGATTAACAGTAACTCACAAATATGTATATATGTTACCCTGATATTTGATATTGTAAGGACTCATGCCCTTAACAAAGATGTGGAGCTAAATTGCTGTGAATAGGCTTGATGGGCAATATCACACACACAAAATGAGAGGCGTTGACTCAATCTCAGAATAATGGTCATTGGAGGAGAATCCCTATTCCCTTTTTCTGAGATTTTTAGTTTTTTTTTTTAATGTTTATTTAAGGTTCAGCGGTATATATGCAGGTTTTTAAAAATATAGTCTACCAAACATCGAAAGAAGAACTAATGTCAATTATTTTCAAACAATGCAAAAAAAAAAAAAAAATTAAGAAGAGGGAATTCTTGCAAACTCATTCTTTGAAACCAGCATTATCCTGTTACCAAAACCAGAAAAGAACACACAGCAAAAATAAAAACTACAGGCCAATCTCCCTGATGAATACAAATGAAAAAATCCTCAACAAAATACTAGCAAACCAAATTCAATAGCACATTAAAAAGATCATTCATGTGGTTTAAGGTATACAAACCAGTAAATGTGACATATCACATTAACAGAATCAAAGACAAAAACCATATAATCATTTCAATAGATATAGATAAAAGCATTTGATAAAATTCAATGTCCCTTCATGATACCAAATTAGGTATAAAAGGAATGTACCTCAACATAATAAAGGCCACATGTCACAAACCCACAGCTAGCATCATACCAAATGGGAAATAGTTGAAAGCTTTTTCTCTAAGATCTAGAATAAGACAAAGATGTTCATTTTCACCACTTCCAATCAACATAGTACAGGGGTCATAGAGCAATTATGCAAGAGAAAGAAAATAATACAAATTGAAAAGGAGGCCATCAGCTTGTCTCTGTTTGTACATAGCATGATCTTATATATTTTAAAAAAATCCCTAAAACTCCACACACAAAACTGTTAGAACTAATGAAATTCAGTAAAATTGCAGGATATAAAACCAACATACGAAAATCTGTAATATTTCTATGTACCGGTACCAAACTTAATGAAAAAGAAACCAAGAAAGCAATCCCATTTATAATAGCTACAATAAAAATAAGATACATGGGAATAAATTTCATCAAAGACATGAAAAATTTTCTACAATGAAAACTATAGAATATTGATGAAAGAAATTGAAAAGGATACATATAAATAGAAAGCTATCCCTATGTTCATGAATTAGAAAAATTAATATCATTAAAGTGACCATACTACCTATAGTGATCTATAGATTCAATGCAATCCCTATCAAAAGACCAATGATATTCTTCACAGAAATAGAAAAAAAATCCTAAAATTCATATAGAACCACAAAAGACCCTGAATAGCCAAAGCAATTTTGACCAAAAAGAACAAAGCTAAAAGCATCACACTCTGTAATTTCAAAATATATTACAGAGCTATAGTAACCAAAAGAGCATGGTACTGGCATAAAAACAGACATATAGACCAATGGAACAGAAAAGAAAACTCAGAATATAAAAGAGAACAGAATAGAGAAATAAATTCACATACTTACAGCCAACTGATTTTCAATAAAAGTGCAAAGAACATATATTGGGGAAAGGACAGTCTCTTCAATAAATGGCACTGGGAAAACTGAATGTCCACATGCAGAAAAATGAAACTAGACCCTTACCTACAGCCATATACAAAAATCAACCCAAAATGGACTAAAGACATATAAGACCTGAAATAATAACACTAGAAAAAGAAAACATAGGGGAAATGTTTCATGACACTGGTCTGGGCAAAGGTTTTTTTGGATAAGACCTGATAAGCATGGGTAACAAAAGCAAAAATAGACAAACAGGATTAAATCAAACTAAAAAGCATCTCCACAACAAAGATAATGCTCAATACAATGAAGAGACAACTGATAGGAGAAAGTATTTGCAAACTATGTACCTGACAAGGGGTTAATATTCAGGATATATAAGGAACTCAATTCAATAGAAAAATAACAACAAACCCAAATAATCTAGATTTTGAAATGGGCAAAAGACCTGAATACAAGTTGGAGGTCACACAAATGTTTATGATTAGGCACAACTGAAGCCTGTCAGAAATAATATGAACCTGTGATCAATTAAGCAGCTGACCTGTCATTACCTCCTCCTCCTTGCTCTTGTTACCCAATAAATATGAAGGGCTGAGAAGCTCGGGCGGCGGTCTTTGCTCACTAGAAGCAGGGAGCTCTTCTCTTCTCTCCATGTTGCCTTTCCTTAAAACAGTTTCTTTTGTTTTTTGTTATCATTTCTATGTTTGTCCCTTCATTCAGTCATAATGGTGGTCTCAAGCAGTAACAGTAGTAACTGCTGTAATGATGGTCTCAAGTAGTAACAGTAACTCTCGTAGTGATGGTCTCAAGTAGTAGCTGTGGCAGTCAGCCACAAATACATATTTCTCCAAAGATAACACACAAAAATGGCCAACAGGTATATGAATAAATGTTCAACATCACTAATCTTCATGGAAATGCAAATCAAAATATACTGAGATCTCTCCTCACTCCAATTAGAATAGCTATTATTAAAAAGACAAAGTAATTAATGCTAGTGTGGATGTACAGAGAGGGGAACTCGTATGCACTATCGTGGGAATGTAAATTAGTACAGCCATTATGAAAAACAGTATAAAAGTTCAAAAAATTAAAAATAGAACTATCATATGATCAGCAATCCCACTACTGGATCTACATCCCACAGAGTGGAAATCATGTCAAAGTAATATCTGCACTTCCACGTTTATTCCAGCATTATTTACAATAGGTAAGATATGGGATCAATCTAAATGCCCATCAACAGTTGAATGGGAGGATTAACTTGCAACTGTCACTCGGATGGACAGAGCAGTGTGTAGGACTCACATCATGAACTTTTATTCCAAGAACTACCACAGAAACATTATCTGGAAAGCCAACAGACTCCACAGAACCTTTGAAGGAAGTGGATTGCTGCTACAGGCCCCTGAAGACAGCCAAAAAACTGTGAGTGCTCTAAGAGTGAAAGGGAGATCATCTGCCCCCAAACACAGACCCTCACTGGGGAACCTGGAGGTCCAGATCATGGGAAAAGGATCTTACCTTATCTGGCGCTGAGAAGAATTTAGAAAGCCGAACAAAATACGGGGTAGAAGCAGCAGCAAAAAGAGCCCTGTGGGCTCTCTCAGTCCCCAGGAAAGCCATTTTTAACTGTCTCACAAGGATCCTTGGGGAGGGATGCCAGAGGAACTGGAAAAAGACCACAGGGAGAAGAAAACTTCCAACTGAACTTTGTAACAATGTTGACTGCATGTGAAGTTTCCTGGACAGAACCTGGGGGAGAAGGCAAATCAGGAGTGCAGACACAGCACAGAAGCCATGGCAGGCAGGGAGGCATGAAATCTGAAAGCCCTACTTGCTTTCTCAGCTGGGAGGCTGGTAGCCTGGGGCAAGTTCTTAGCCCTGCTCACCTGCTGACTGGAAATAAACTAGGTGTTGTTGGGGAGTCACGGTGGGAGTGAGATCAGCCTTTTGGGCTACTTGGGAACCAGGTGAGGCCTATAACTGCCAGCTTTCCCCCATTTCCCTGATGCAGCTTTCCCACTGCCTTGCAAGACACAGCAGAGGCAGCCACAATGTCCCTGGGAACATAACTCCATTGGCCTGAGAACCACACCCATTCCCCACAGCAGCCACAGCAAGTCCTGCCCAAAGAGACTCTGAGCTCAGACAAGCCTAACCTTTCTCCCTCTTAATGGTCTTTCTCTACCTGTGCTGATAGCAGAAGACAAAGGACATATTCTTTTGGGAGCTCTACGGCCCCACCCACCGCCTCATCCTCCCTATAACTACCACAGCTGATGCTCTCTTGAAAGCACCACCTCCTGGCTGGAGGCCAACCAACACAAAACTTGCGCGATAAAACTACAACCAAGGACCCTCACAGAGTCCACGTCACTCCCCTGCCACCTCCACCAGAGCAGGTGCTTGTATCCACGACTGAGAGACCTAAAGACAGTTCACATCAGAGGACTCAGTGCAGATACTCCCCAGTAGCGACCTGGAGCCTGGTAGCTCTGTTGGGTAGCTAGATCCATAAGAGAAATATCAATTACTGCAGTTCAGCTCTCAGAAAGTCATATTCCTAGGGGAAAGGGGAGAACACTATATCACGGGAGCACCCTGTGGGGGACAAAAGAATCTGAACAGCAGCCCTTCAGCCCCAGATCTTCCCTCTGACATAGTCTACCCAAATGAGAAGGAAGCAGAGAGACAATTCTGGTAATATGACAAAACAATGTTCTTTAACACCCCCAAAAGATCACACTAGCTCACCAGCAATAGATCTAAACCAAGACAAAATCTCTGAATTGCCAGAAAAAGAATTCAGAAGATTATTAAGCTAATCAAGGAGGCACCAGAGAAAGGTGAAGTCCATCTTAAATCAAAAAAATATACAAGATATTAAGGGAAAAATCTTCAGTAAAATAGCATAAATAAAAAACAATCTCAACTTCTGGAAATGAAGAACACACTTAGAGAAATGTAAAATACACTGGAAAGTCTCAGCAACAGAATCAAACAAGTAGAAGAAATAATTTCACAGCTTGAAGACAAGGCTTTCAAACTAACTCAATGCAACAAAAAGAAAAAAGAATTTTAAAAAAATGAATAAAGTCTCCAAGAAGTTTAGGATTATGTTAAATGATCCAATCTAAAAATAATTGGAGTTCCTGAGAGAGAAGAGAAATGTAAAAGTTTGGAAAACATGTTTGAGGGAATAATCAAGGAGAACTTCCCTGGTCTTGCTAGAGATCTAGACATTCAAATACAAGAAGCTCAAAGAACACCTGGGAAATGTATCACAAAAAGATCATTGCTTAGGCACATAGTCATTAAGTTATCTAAAGTCAAGATGAAGGAAAGAATCTTAAGAGTTGTGAGGTAAAAGCATCAGGTAACCTATAAAGGAAAACCTATCAGATTAACAGCATATTTCTCAGCAGAAACCCTACTAGCTAGAAGGGATTGGGGTTTGATCTTTAGCCTTTTTAAACAAAATAATTATCAGCCAATAATTTTGTATCCAGTGAAACTAAGCTTCATAAACAAAGGAAATATACATCTTTAATGCATAAAGAATTTACCACTACCAAGCCAGCACTATAAGAACTGCTAAAAGCAGCTCTAAATCTTGAAAGAAACCCTTGAAATACACCAAAATAGAACCTCTTTAAAGTATAAATTTCACAGGACCTATAAAACAAAAACACAATTAAAAAAAAGGTATTCAGGCAACAAATAGCATGATGAAAAGAATAGTACCTCACATCTCAATAATAACATTGACTATAAATGGCCTCATATCCAGCCAAACTAAGCTTCATAAGCAAAGGAGAAATAAAATCCTTTACAGACAAGCAAATGCTGAGAGATTTTGTCACCACCAGGCCTGCCTTACAAGAGCTCCTGAAGGAAGCACTAAACATGGAAAGGAACAACTGGTACAAGTCACTATAAAAACATACCAAATTGTAAAGACCATCGACACTATGAAGAAACTGCATTAAGTAACGACAAAATAACCAGCAAACATCATAATGACAGGATCAAATTCACACATAACAATATTAGCCTTAAATAAAGAAAGAAAATGTGGTAAATATACACAGTGGAATGCTATTCAGCCATAAAAATCAATGAAATCTTGACATTTGCAACAACATGGATAAACCTAGGGGACATAATGCGAAATGGAATAAACCAGGCACAGAAAGACAAATACCAAATGATCTCACTCATATGTGGAATCTAAAAACATTGATCTCATAGAAGTAGAGAGTAGAATAGTGGTTATCAGAGGCTTGAAGGGTAGTGGGGAAAGGATGATTAGGAGAAACAGGTCAACAGGTTCAAAGTTATAGTTAGGAGAAATAAGTTCTGGCATTCTAGTGCACAGTAGAGTGACTATGATTAACACTATTGTATGTTTCAAAATTGATTAAGAAATGATAAATGTATGAGGTGATAGATATGCTAAATACACTGATTTGATCATTATACAATGTATATACATGTCAAAATATCACACAGTACTCCAGAAATATATACAATATTATTTGTCAATTTAAAACAAGTTTTTTAAAAAAAAAAGCCAGTCAGGTGCGGTGGCTCATGCTTGTAATCCCAGCACTTTGGGAGGCCAAGGTGGGTAGATCAATTGAGGTCAGGAGTTCAAGACCACCCTGGCCAATATGGTGAAACCCTGTCTCTACTAAAAATACAAAAAAATTAGCTGGGCGTGGTGGCGTGAACTTGTAATCCCTGCTACACAGAAGGCTGAGGCAGGAGAATCGCTTGAACCCGGGAGGCCGAGGTTTCGGTGAGCCGAGATTGCGCCACTGCACTCCAACCTGAGTGACAGGGTGAGTCTCTGTCTCAAAAAGAAAAACACTGAATTATATACTTTAAAGTGATAAATCGTATATAAATTTTACTTCACCAAAAAAAAAAAAAAATTAAAACTATAAATAGAACAAAAACATAGGTCAGTTCTCCTAAGGAAAGACTGAATTTTATCCCTATAGAGGTAATTTTTAAAGGTTTATTTTGTAGAGACAGGGTCTCACCATGTTGCCCAGGCTGATCTCAAATTCCTAGGCTCAAGCAATCCTTCTGCCTTGGCCTCGTAAAGTGCTGGGATTACAGGCATGACCCACCATGCCCCACCTAAAAGATTTTTAGGATTAACATACAAGTTTAATATTTGAGAAAGAATCTGGATATTTTTAAGATGAATTGGACAAGGGGAATACTGGCAGGGAGGTCAGTTGCAAATGATTCCAGAGGTGATGAGTTTTAGTTAAGGCAGAGGGGGTAGAGAAAAGAGGGTGGCATAAGATAGAATCTTCAAACAGAATGTATAGCATTTCATGATTGGGTATAGGAATGAAAGATTACAAAGGACTGGGAACACAGTGCTGGTAGAAGTAGATGGCAGTGTTACCCAAATTGAGTGATGTACCAGGAACAGGTTTGAGGGGAGTCCTAGTCCTTGAACACCTGCAGATCAGGGAAGGGTGTAGACAATGGATTAGCAGCATGACTGCGACATCTGGGCAAAGGCTGAACTTTTAGAACACTAAGAAACAATTGCTTCTTTGACCAGCCCCAAGGAAAGTGAGTCCATTCAGCCCACAAGTGTCATCACTTTCCAGAAAAGTGATTATAATTTTGATAGAACAGACAACAGTCTCAGAGGCTCTAGGGCTCCAAGGGTGATCTCTGTGGTTGTAGGTGTAAGTGGGAAAAGAATACTGCCTTCTCAATGTATAAAAATAGAGTAGGGAGAATGGAAATGGAGGTTAGGTGGAGTCCATCTGAGTCCATTTCTGCTGCTATAATGAAACACCACAGATTGGGTCATTTATAAAGAACAGAAATTTATTTTCTCGCAGTTCTAGAGGCTAAAAAGTCCAAGATCAAGGTGCCAGTAGGTTCACTGTCTGCTAAGGATCTGTTCCTTTCTTCCAAGAGGGCACCTTGTTGCTGCATCTTCACATGGTGGAAGGCAGATGGGCAAAAGGGATGAATGCTATGTCGACACATGGCAGAAGAGATGGGAGGAAATAAACCCACTCCCTCAAGCTTGTTTGTAAGGGACCTAATCCCATCCATGAGGGTGCTGCCCTTATGACTTAATCATCTCTTAAAGGCCCCAACTCTTTATTTTATTTTATTTTTTGTAGAGACAGGTCTCTCTGTTTCCCAGGCTGATCTCAGAATCCTGGGCTCAAGCAATCCTCGTACCTCAGCCTCCCACAGTGTTGAGATTACAAGCATAAGCCACTGTACTGGGCCAGGCCCCAACTCTTAATGCTGCTACCTTGGCAACTACATTTTAATATATGAATTTTCAGGGACACAGTCAGACCACTGTGGCCCTCATGCTTCTCCTGTTTTCTTTACAGTGGCACACAACTGCAAAGAAAACAGGCACACAACTACAACAGGTGTGCATGATAGCCAACTAAAGCAAGCCAGCGAATCTACAAACCTCCACACTTCTCCCAAGGAAAACGGCAGCTAAGTCCTCTGACTGATCCAGGAAAAGACAACAATTAAATGCAAGGTCCTTTACTTCAGAAACCAACATCAATACCAGACTCAATAAACCTTTAGAAGATCAAATATTTTTGTGGTTCACAACTACTATAACAGCAGTCAACTTTTCTCCCTGTATCAGGCTCGCCTCCTTCCAATTCGTTTTCCAAAATGTAACCAGGTAGATATATTTTAAATGAATTTTGATATTTGATTTTATTTACTTTAACTCTTTAATAAGTTCTCAGCATAATGTCCAGATTCTAATGTGGCTTGTGGGGCAGTGAGCAATCTAGTACTGACCTACCTTTCCAACTTCCATTTTTAGACTACTGTCTCCTCCGAACATTTGTACTTCAGAGAATGATCTAAACTGAGCTTGGAAAGGTAGGCCGGTGCTAGATTGCTTAGCTCTCCATTAGCTATTTTAGATTGCCCCCACCTTGATTACAAAAGTCCAGTGCCTTGATCCTATGACCCACTTCCACTCCTAAATATCTACTCAAAATATACCACTGTTCACCAAAGTAATGTACAAGGATGTTCACAGCAACACTATATGTAATAGTCCCAAATGGGAAAAATCCAGATCACTCACAATAACATAAATAAATGTGGTATCTTCTAAAAGGGAATACTATACAGTCACAAAATAAAAGTAGCTACGGCTATATGCAACCAGACGAATGAATCTCACAAACTTAGCATCGCGGGGGAAAGGCAGGTACAGAGGAACTCATAGTATATTATTCCAAGTACATAAAGTACAAAGATAGTCAAAACTAAACTATGGTGTTGCAAATCAGGACAGGGTTACCGTTGCAGAAAAGGAGGGTGGGTCACAAGGGAGCTTCTAGGAAGCTTATAACTCTGCTTCTTGATCTGTATAGTTATATGGGTGTTTGCTTTGTAAAAATTTGTCAAGCTGCACAGTTAAAATTTATGCACTATTCTGTTAAGTCATATCATGATAGTTTACACTTTAAAAAATTATCTGCCTTCTTACTCAGCATCCACTTTTGCCTAGCTAATGCTTGCTCCTACAACTTTCAGTATCACTTCTTCCAGAAGTTCTTCTCTAAACTCTTAAACTATTTTAGTTCATCATGCTGTGCGTTCAAAGTTCCCCATTGTTCTCCTATCTTAACAACTCTTCACATTTAATTACAAATAGTTGTTGAATCAAGTTTTGCAAATTGGCTTTATATATCTTTTCAGGCACATTGTGAAAGTGCACAACTTTTAATAGAGGGCATGCGAAGGGAGTAAGATTTAATAACACTCCCCAAGGGTAGACTATCAGCCCTGGTGCAGTGCAAAAGATAGAAGGGTGAACTAGTTATCTATTGCTGTGCAACAAATTACTACAAATTTAGCAGCTTTAAACAGCACATATTTATCATCTCATAGTTTCTGTGTTTCATAAATCCAGACAGATCAGCTGGGTCTCTGTTTTGGTGTCTCCCAAGGCTGCAATTAAGGTGTCACTTGGGCTGCATTTCTTTTAGGAGTCTCAGGGTCTCAGGCTCATATGGTTGTTGTTGGTCTACCTTGGCATACTGTTACTTGGCACTGTACGACTGAGATCCCTGCTTTCTTGCTTGCTGCCTGCTGAGGGCCATTCTCTGCTCCTAGAGAGTCTGCTCCTATTCCTTCTCACAGTCCCTCTCACAGGCTTCTCAACGTGGTAGCTTCTTCAAGGCCAGCAAGGGAGTGTCTGTTGCTCTAGTCAGCTAAAAGGGACTTATGTAACAGAATTAATTATGAAAATGACGTCCTATCATCTCTGCCCTATAAGTTAACCTACTCAGGGGATTAATATCTCATCACCTTTTTCACATTCTATTGGCTAGAATAAGACATGCAAGAAGCAAGAAGCAAGTCCAAGGCTCTCCCTCAAGGGGAGGATATTATACAAGGGCATAACTCATTTGGGGTTCTCTTAGAATTCTGCCAACCACAAAAGAGTAAAAAAAATCCAAAAACACAGATGTGGGAGCCAGCCTCCAAGATGGTACCCAATGATCATACCTTTGTATAATCCCCTCTCACATTGTATCATGGTTGGTTTATGTGATCAGTAAAGTATGGCAGAAGTAATGGCATGTGACTTCTGAGGCTAGATCCTAAAAGACAATGCAATGTTCACCTATTTGTCACCAGTTCTCAGGAAGGCTAGCTGCCATGCCATGAGGACTTTTAAATAGCCCTTTGGAGCGCCCCATGTGGCAAGGAACTCAGACCAACTGCCAGTGCCAATAAGGTTGCCAGATAAAATACAGAATTCCAGTTAAATTTGAATTTCAGATGAACAATGAGTAATCATTTAGCATAAGTATGTCTCAAATATTGCATGGGACATACTTATATTACAAAATTTTTCATTGTCTATCTGAAATTCAAATTTAACTGGGCATCCTGAGGTTTGATTCTGTGTCTGTTTCCCATAATTTGGTAACCCTACCTGCCAGGGGCCATGAGAGTGACCCAGCTTCCTCAAGCCCTGCTTCAGTCAAATCATCTGATCTGCAACTGCAGCTGACATTTTAATTGCAACTTTAGGAGACCCTAAATCACAGCCTCCTATGGAAGCTGCTCCCAAATTCCTGCCCCACCCAGAGAGTGAAATAATACATACTTGTCATTTAAGCCCACTTGTTTAGGGAGTAATTTGTTACACAGTAAGAGAGGACCAATAAAATATGTAACTGTCTACCCATTATCTTGGCCAGCCAGCTTGTCTTTTTTTATGAGATACAATCATCAAGAACAGTTCCACCATTAAAGGAGCAAACTCCGTTCTCCAGTTGAAGAGTAAGAAGATAGCTCAGAAATGACAGTTAAGTTCGTCACTTATTAATGAAATGCCTCAGCATCTATTTAATTGAATGAAATCTGTCAAACAGGACTTCTCATTAGGGAAGTCAGAAGGCATTTTTTGTTGTTCTTACTTGCTGGAGTTGGCAACAGCAGCTTCAACATAACAAAGCCTGACAGCTTGATTCAGCCTAAAAATGCTGATGACAGGCAAGTGATGTCTACTGTAAATAGACGGTCCCACAGTTCCTCAAGCAAACATGAAAATGGCAAATGCACATTACACAACTGAGAGATCAGGCAGTGTCCACTCTGCCGCTGGAGAAATGAAAAGACGTTTAAAAATGATTTACACATTATTAAACATGTAGCTGGAGAGAAGAAAGGAAAAACGGGTAACCAAAGGATCTCAAGAGCAGTGCTTCTTAAATGGGGGCTATTTCTCCCCCCTCTCCCAGGGTACACTTAGCAACTTATAAAAACATTTTTGGTTGTCACCACTAGGGGCAGGTACTACTGGCAGCTATTGGGTTGACACCAAGGATGCTGCTAAACATCCTACACTGCCCCCACATCAAATAATTATCCAGCCCAAAATGTCATCAGTGCCAAGGCTGAGAAACGCTGCTTAAGAGAGATATAAACCCACTATTTGTTATACTGACAAAACAGATTGCTGTAATTCTCTGGTATTCAGGAAATTTCTACTATGAAAACATTTAGTTCATTGATCTAGTCTATGCTCTTTGATTTATTCATTCTACATTCATATATTCATACATTTATTTGTTCATTCAACAAAATGTTATTGAGTGCTTCAGAGTGCCAGGTGTTTTGGGAAAAACTAACATGTATAAGAAATTCATTCAGCTATTAAATAAATTAGTAAGCACCCGGAAGTAATATGAGGGATGAATCAAATATGTGTTCTTCCTTCAAAAAATTACAAAATTTAGAGTTAATAGTAAAGTGAAGCAAAATCCTATTGACTTAACGAAGCTTCATATTAATATAATTCTAATAATGGGTAAATTTCTTAAGGCAAACATTTGAATAGCAGTTGTCACTGTAGGCCAGTTGAAGAATACATCATTAGGCCAATGTATAAAACTAACTGGATATATGTGTTTTCAATAATTCATCTTTATTTTTCATTTTTTTAAATTTTCTTCAACTTATAAGTCCAGGGGTACGTGTGCAGGATGTGCAGGTTTGTTACATAGGTAAATGTGTGCCATGGTGGTTTGCTGCACATATCATCCCATCACCTAGGTATTAAGCCCAGCATTCATTAGCTATTTTTCCTGATGTTCTCCCTCCCCCAACCCCCACCCAATCAGGTCCTAGTGTGTGTTGTTCCCCATCCTCATGTATCCATGTGTTCTTGTCATTCAACTCCCACTTATAAGTGAGAACATGCAGTGTTTGAATTTTTGTTCCTGCATTAGTTTGCTGAGGATAATGGCTTACAACTCCATCCATATCCCTGAAAAGGACATGATCTTGTTCCTTTTTATGGCTGCATACCCCACAGTGTATATATACCACATTTTCTTTATCCAGTCTCCTTGATGGGCATTTGGGTTGATGCCATGTCTTTGCTGTTGAGAATAGTGCTGCAATGAACATACATGTGCATGTATCTTTATAATACAGTGATATATATTCCTTTCTGTCTATGCCCAGTAATGGGATTGCTGGGTCTAATGGTATTTCTGCCTCTAGGTCTTTGATGAATCACTATACTGTCTTCCATAATGGTTGAACTAATTTACACTCCCAACAGTGTAAAAGCGTTCCTTTCTCTCCACAACCTTGTCAGCATCTGTTGTTTTTCGACTTTTTAATAATAGCCATTCTGACTGGTGTGAGATGGTATCTCATTGTGGTTTTGATTTTTCATTTCTCTAATGATCAGTGACATTGAGTTTTTATTAATATGTTTTTTGGCCCCATGTATGTCTTCTTTTGAGCAGTGTCTATTCATATCCTTTGTCCACTTTTTAACGGTTTTTTTTTCTTGCAAATTTGTTTAAGTTCTTTGTAGACTTTGGATATCAGACCTTTGTCAGATGGTGAGATTGCAAAAAATTTCTCCCACTCTGTAGGTTGTCTATTTACTCTCTTGATAGTTTCTTTTGCTGTGCAGAAGCTCTTTAATTAGATCTCATTTGTCAATTTTTGCTTTTGTTGCTATTGCTTTGGGCAATTTCATCATGAAATCTTTGCCTGTGCCTGCGTCCTGAACGGTATTTCTTAGATTTTTTTCCAGGAATTTTATAGTTTTGGATTTTACATTTAAATCTTTAATCCATCTTGATTTAATTTTTGTATATGGTGCAAGGAAGGAGTCCAGTTTCATTTTCTGCATATGGCTAGCCAGCACTCCCAGCACCACTTATTAAAATAGAGTCCTTTCCCTATTGCTTGTTTTTGTCAGATTTGCTGAAGATCAGATGGTTGTAGGTGTGCAGTCTTATGTCTGAGTTCTCTATTCTGTTCCATTGGACTATATGTCTGTTCTTATACCAGTACCATGCTGTTTTGATTACTGTAGGCTTGTATAGTTTGAAGTTGGGTAGTGTGATGCCTCCAGATTTGTTCTTGGCTATTTGGGCTCTTTTTTGGTTCCATATTAATTTTAAAGTAGTTTTTTCTAATTCTGTGAAGAATGTCAGTGGTAGTTTAATGGGAATTGCACTGATTCTATAAATTACTTTGGACAGTATGGCCATTTTCATGATATTGATTTTTCCTATCCATGAGCATGGAGTGTTTCTCCATTTGTTTGTGTCCTCTCTGATTTCTTTGAGCAGTGGTTTGTAGTCCTCCTTGAGAAGGTCCTTCACTTCCCTTGTTAGCTGTATTCATAGGTATTTTATTCTTTTTGTAGCAATTGTGAATGGGCGTTCATTCATTATTTGACTCTCTGCTTGCCTGTTGTTGGTGTATAAGACTGCCGGCAATTTTTGCACATTGATTTTATATCCTGAGACTTTGCTGAAGTTGCTTATCAGCTTAAGAAGCTTTTGAGACAATGGGGTTTTCTAAATACAAAATCATGTCATCTGCAAATAAAGATAATTTGACTTCTTCTCTTCCTATTTTAATATGCTTTCTTTCTTTCTCTTGCCTGATTGCCCTGGCCAGAACTTCTAATATGATGTTGAATAGGAGTGATGAGAGAGGGCATCCTTGTTTTGTGCTGCTTCTCAAGGGGAATGCTTCCAGATTTTGCCCATTCGGTATGATATTGGGTGTGGGTTTGTCATATCTGGCTCTTATTATTTTGAGGTATCTTCCTTTAATACCTAGTTTATTGAGTTTTTAACATGAAGGATGTTGAATTTTATCAAAGGCCTTTTCTGGATCTATTGAGATAGTCATGTGGTTTTTGGCATAAGTTCTGTTTATGTGATTAATCACATTTATTTATTTGCATATGTTGAATCAACATTGCATCCCAGGGATGAAGCTGACTAGATCATGGTGGGTAAACTTTTTGACCTGCTGCTGGACTTAGTTTGTCAGTGTTTTATTGAGGATTTTTGCCTTGATGTTCATCAAGGATATCGGCCTGAAGTTTTCTTTTTGTTGTTGTATCTCTTCCAGGATTTGGTATCAGGATGATGCTGGCCTCATAGAGTGAGTTAGGGAGGAGTCCCTCCTTTTCAATCTATTGGAATAGTTTCAGTAGAAATGGTACCAGATCTTCTTTGTACTTCTTGTAGAATTCAGCTGTGAATCCATCTGGTCCTGGGCTTTTTTTGCTTGGTAGGATATTTACCACTGCCTCAATTTCAGAACTCGTTATTGGTCTATTCAGAGATTCAATTTCTTTCTGGTTCAGTCTTGGAAGGGTTATGTGTTCAGGAATTTATTTATTCTAGATTTTCTAGTTTATGTGTATAGAGGTGTATGTCATGTTCTCTGATTGTTATTTGTATTTCTGTGCGGTCATTGGTTATATCTTCCTTATCATTTCTGATTGTGTTTATTTGAGTCTTCTCTCTTTTCTTCCGTATTAGTCTAGCTAGTGGTCCATCTGTTTTATTAATTTTTTTCAGAAAACCAGCTGGGTTGATTTTTGAAGAGTTTTAGTGTCTCTATCTCCTTCAGTTCTGCTCTAATCTTGGTTATTCCTTGTCTTCTGCTAGTTTTGGGGTTTGCTTGCTCTTGGTTCTCTAGTTCTTTTAGTTGAGATGTTAGGTTGTTAACTTGAGATCTTTCTAGCTTTTTGATGTGAGCATTTAGTGCTATACATTTTCTTCTTAACACTCCTTTAGCTGCATCGCAGAGATTCTGATATGTTGTCTCTTTGTTCTTATTCGTTTAAAAGAACTTCTTTATTTCTGCATTAATTTCATTATTTACCCAAGAGTTATTCAGGAGTAGGTTGTTCAGTGTCATTTTGAGTAAAGTTCTTAATCTTGAGTATGTTGTGAACCAAGAGACTGTGTGTTATGATTTTAGTTCTTTTGCATTTGCTAAGGAGTATTTTACTTCTGATCATGTGATCAATTTTAGAGTAAGTGCCATGTGGGCAATGAGAAGAATGTATATTTTGTTGAATTTGGGTGGAAAGTTCTGTAGATATCTATCAAGACCACTTGATGCAGACCTGAGTTCAGGTCCTGAATATCTTTGTTAATTTTCTGCCTTGATGATCTGTCTAATATTGTCAGTGGGGTGTTAAAGTCTCCCACTATTATTGTGTGGGAGGCTAAGTCTCTTTGTAGGTCTTTAAGCACTTGCTTTATGAATCTGGGTGCTCTTATATTGGGGTGCATATATATTTAGGATAGTTAGCTTTTCTTGTTGAATTGAACCCTTTATCATTATGTAATGCCCTTCTTTGTCTTTTTTGATCTTTGTGGGTTTAAAGTATGTTTTGTCAGAAACTACAACTGCAACCCCTGCTTTTTTTCTGTTTTTCATTTGCTTAGTAAATTTTCCTCCATCCCTTTATTTTGAGCCTATGTGTGTCTTTGCACATGAGATGGTTCTCTTGAAGACAGCACACTGATAGGTCTTGGGTCTTTATCCAGTTTGCCATTCTGTGTCTTTTAATTGGGGCATTTAGCCCATTTACATTTAAAGTTAGTATTGTTATATGTGAATTTGATCCTGTCATCATGATGCTAGCTGGTTATTTTGAAGACTTGTTTATGTGATAGCTTCATAGTGTCACTGATCTGTGTACTTCAGTGTGTTTTTGTAGTGACTGATAATGGTTTTTCCTTTCCATATTTAGAGCTTCCTTCAGGAGCTCTTCAAGGCAAGCCTGGGGGTGATGAATTCCCTAAACATTTGCTTGTCTGAAAAGGATCTTATTTCTCCTTTGCTTATGAAGCTTAGTTTGGCCAGATATGAAATTCTGGGTTGGAAATTCTTTCCTTTAAGAATGTGGAATATTGGCCCTCAATCTCTTCTGGCTTGTAGGGTTTCTGCTGAGAGGTCCGCTGTTAGTCTGATGGGTTTCCCTTTGTAGGTGACCTGGCCTTTCTCTCTGGCTGCCCTTAGCATTTTTTGTTTCATTTCAACCATGGAGAATTTGATGATTATGTTTCTTGGGGTTGATATTCTCATGGAGTATCTTAGTGGGGTTCTCTGCATTTCCTGAATTTGATTGTTGCCTGTCTTGCTAGGTTAGGGAGGTTCTCCTGCATGATATCCTGAAGCATGTTTTCCAACTTGGTTCCATTCTCCCTGTCTCTCTCAGGTACCCCAATCAGTCGTAGGTTCGGTCTCTTTACATAATCCCACATTTCTAGAAGGTTTTGTTCATTCCTTTTTGTTCTTTTATCTCTATCCTTGTCTGCCTGTTTTATTTCAGACAGAGCATCTTCAAGCTCTGAGATTCTTTCCTCTGTTTGGTCTATTCTGCTACAGATACTTGTGATTGCACTGTGAAGCTCTCATGATATATTTTTCAGCTTCATCAGGTTGGTTATGTTCCTCTCTAAACTGGCTATTCTGACTATCAGCTCCTGTGCTGTTTTATCATGATTCTTAGCTCTTTACATTGGGTTACAACATGCTCCTTTAGCTCAGTGTAGTTCGTTATTACCCACTTTCTGAAGCCTGCTTCTGTCAATTCAGCCATTTCAGCCTCAGTCCAGTTCTGTGCCATTGCTGGAGAGGTGTTGCAGTGATTTGGAGTAGAAGAGGCAATCTGGCTTTTTGAGTTTTCGGTGTTTTTATGTTGATTCTTTCTCATCTTTGTGGGGTTACCTACCTTCAATATTTGAGGTCACTGACCTTTGAATGAGTTTTTTGTGAAGTCTTTTTTATTGATGTTGTTGTTGTTTTCTGTTTGTTTGTGTTTAACAGTTATGCCATTCTACCATAGGGTTGCTGCAGTTTGCTGGGGTCTGCTCTAGACTCCAGTTGCCTCGGTTTCTCCTGTACCTGGAGGTATCATGAGTGAAGGCTGCAAAACAGCAAAGATGGCAGCCAGCTCCTTCCTCTAGAAGCTCCATCCCAGGGGGATGCTGACCTGTTGCTGGCCCCTACACACCTGTAGGAGGTGGCTGGAGACCCTCATTGGGAAGCCTCAGTCAGTCAGGAGGAATGGGATCAGGGACCTACCCAAAGAAGCAGTCTGGCTACAGGTGTGCTGTGTTGGGGGCTGGAGGGCGGGGGGGCCTTCCTTGTCCAGACCACCTGTATTCTCCAAAGCTAGCAGACTGAAACAGTCGAGTTGACTAAACTGCAGAGATGGTGGCTGCTCTCTCCCTGGGAGCTTCATCCCAGGGAGATATCAAAGCTCTGTCTATAGAACCCTGGCTGGAATGACTGAAGCCCCCACAGGGAACTCCTGCCCAGTGAGGAGGGATGGATTGGGGTCCTGCTTAAAGAACCAGTCTGGCTACAATCTGGCAAGGCAGCTATGCTGCACTGTTTGAGACCCTTCCATATCTGGACTGTCTGTGTTCTCCACAGCCAGCAGGCTGGAGTGGCTGAGTCGACTGAGATGCATAGGTGGCAGGCACCCCTCCTCCCAGGAACTCGAACCCATCTCAGGCAGACTCCAACCAGCTGCTGTTGGATGGCCGGGATTCCAAGCCAGTGGGTCTTAACTTGTGAGATTCCATGGAAGTGGGGCATGCAGAATGACGCTGCCTGGCTCCCTGGATTCAGCCCCCTTCCTAGGGATATGTACAAATGGATTTCCTGCCTTGCCCGGGATCCCAGGGCCAGAGTATATAAAATTCCTGGATCTCAGTGTGTGCCTGAGCAGCTGCTCTGCCAAGACTCCACATAGCACTGTGTATCAGACCCAAGGCCCTGGTGGCCTGGGCTCAGGAGGGGATCTCCTGATTCAAGGGTTGCAAAGATTCATGGGAGAAGCAAGGCTTCCCAGGTGGAGTTGCATAATCACTCACCGCTTCCCTTGACTAGGGGTGGGAGTTCCTTTGGCTCCATGCTGTTCCCGGGTGGGTCATGGCCACACCCCTTCCCCCACCACCACCCCACCTACTTTTCTTCATTTCTCATGGGTCGAGCTGTTTGCCCAGTCAGTTCCAATGCAAGAACCTGGATATCTCAGTTGAAGGTGCTGAATTCATTCACCCCTTTTCGTTCCTCTCCATGAGTGCCACAGACTGCAGCTGCTTTTAATTGGCCATCTTGGATCCCAACCTATTTTTCTTTAATTTAGTACCACATATAGTAATTTATGAGGAGATTTTTAAAAGGTATTTGTGAACAACAGCAATTAAGTGAAAGCTAAAACTTTAGTGATGATTGAAGAGCTGGCTCTAGGATGCATGCATACCTTGCACAAAAATGCAGCTAAAAAGAAAGCCTAAATAAACATTTCAAGTCAGCAATGGCAGGGATCTGTGAGAGCTCTGAACATACCTCTTGTGAATAGTAAGGTGTCATAATATTACTATGGGAATTGGAAAATAGGAGGATCTAGGAGATTTAGAACAGGTTTCAAAGGCAAGCAAGGCAAAGGTATAGTCATAAAGTAGTCTGGCTGACATGCAGGATGCTGGAAGAAAAAGGAGAGAGAAATACAGGTACAGAGCCAATGACTGCATTTGAGAGGATGCTCAATGCCCAATGAGATTCTCACATCTAAACAAAGGCATGGAGGAGGGGAGGAAAGGAATACTGAACCTTTATATTGTTCAGTATTCCTTTAATAAAACTGTCTTTAGCAGAGGGGATTGCTTGGCTCTTGTAAAGAGCAAGAGTGGGACTCTAGTGAGAGATACCTGAAGCAGGAGGCATATATCACCAGGGTACTCTATATGTGTCCACTTTCCTCTTTCCTGGTACCTTCTCCATGAAGTGAAACCATCTTTTCTCACAACCTCACATCTCTATACCCAATGAGGTTCCCTCTCAAAGAAGTCCCGGGGAAGAATCTAATTTGTCTGGCCTGATACACAGATCCATCAGGTGAACCAGACAGAACAGTGTGGTGAGCTTCTATATTTCACAGGACCCACCCAAATCATATAATTAGACTGAGAAAGGAGCAACTGCCGAAAAGAAGGAGAGCAAATAAAGATCTGACAAAATAATAAATGCCTACTACTTAAATGTCCAAAAATAGCATAGTAGATAAATTCGAGTATGAAAAATACTAAGTAGCTATTAAAAATTTAAATTATTGTTTTATAAATTTAATGAGATCCCAATAACTGCCAATCATTTTTGTCTAGAACCAGTCATTCTAACTGAAAAGTTAAATGACAAAATATACAAGAATAACTAGGCAAAGGCCAGAAGAATAACAAAAGTAATGAAGAATGACAAGTGCTACTAGATATTAAAACATATTTATAATGTCAAAAGTATTTAAAAATATGGAGCTGATACACAACCAGAAATGCCAATGCAACTGAATAGTCCAGAAATACAAAATAAAAAGCCACATGAGGATTTAGCATATGATAGAAGGGGGCATCTCAAACCTATTTGGTAAAGTTGGGCTTTTTATTCAATGGCATAGGGACAATTGGGTAGCCTTCTGGAAAAAGAAAAGTTGGCTCCATACTTCACACTGTGCACCAAAATAAACTCCAAATGGATCAATTTTAAATTTTAAAGGTAAAACTTTGAAATCTTAAAAGTACTAAAGAAAGGAAAATGGACAAATTTCCTAGAAGTAGAAAAAACTTTCCTATGATTTATGGGAAGTATATAACTCAGAGGAAAAGTACACATGTTTTAATAGTCATTGTCTTTCCCATCTTTTCACAGGTAACAAAGGGTCAGATTCTGAAAGCCCTGGCCATGTCTCTTTATTGTCTGTAAATGATAACATTTCCTTTTGAGGCTCCCTTCTATTTCCACTCTGTTATTTCTTTTTTTTTTTTTTTTTTTTGAGATGGAGTCTTGCTCTGTCGCCCAGGCTGGAGTGCAGTGGCACAATCTCCGCTCACTGCAAGCTCCGCCTCCGGGGTTCATGTCATTCTCCTGCCTCAGCCTCCCGAGTAGCTGGGACTACAGGTGCCTGCCACAACACCCGGCTAATTTTTTGTATTTTTAGTAGAGATAGGGTTTCACCGTGTTAGCCAGGATGGTCTCAATCTCCTGACCTCATGATCTGCCCACCTTGGCCTTCCAAAGTACTGGGATTACAGGCATGAGCCACCGCGCCCAGCCTCCATTCTGTTATTTCTATTTCTCTAATTTTTTTTTTTTTTTTTTTTTTTTTTTTACTTCTGTATCGTCATTCTGACTTTCTATTTCTCCTTCATTCTGGGGGATCCTTCCTTTGACTTGCCAGCTCCTATCTCCGCTCTTCTATACTTGAAGACTTTCTTGCTGCTAATGGTTTCCCTGCCTGCCTTCCTCTGTCTTTCAATACAATTGATACTTGGCCAGGCATTGTGGGACAAAAGAACTCAGAAGAACTAGCTGAGTCAGGAGAAGGTGTTGCAAAGACAGCCAGGACTCCTGTAGCTGCTGGGAAGCAGTAAGGGAAGGAGGATAACTATTCAAGACTAGCTCGGCCGGCTAGACAAGGGTGCAAGCTGTAGTCAAATCCTAAACTGTGGAAATCACTTTTTATAGCACAGTGGAGTCTCAGCTTGAGCTTATGCTGTGTCACCAAGGATAATTGAGGCTGTCTGGACCTGTCTGTGGGCTCAGTGCCAGAAATCTGTTTTGCTTATTTCTTTGAGCATTTAAGGGTTCTCCTGAGACAAAACAATACAAAATAAAACAAAATCCTGCACAACAAGCTTGATCTAGATGTAGTGATCAGAGGATTGGGGTTATTTTGAGCACAGCATCGAGTTAGTTACTTAGAGTTATCTCCCTACCCAGCATCCACAATTGGACAAGTGTGTCCAATACTTACGGAGGATCCTTGATCACATTCGTAAGATCTCTGTAAGGCATTGGGGCATAAGCAGCTGCTATGCAGAGGATGACAGAGAAAACGGAAATTCTTCATCCACTCCATACCAAGCCCTCAAGAAAGAACAGCAGTGACCAGTGGACAGGTCATCAATACCTACAAACTCATGGGGACAAGTCAGAGCCTGAGTTTCCAGCAGGCCTGATGGAAAGAAAAATTTGTGATTTGTTTGTGGGCACATCTGATATGCCCTGATAGCTCTCGAAATCACTGGAGTAGGGGTGGGGAAAGGGGAGGAGGAGAGCCCTGCAATGGCAGGAATGGTGGAAATGAAGAAAAAAGAGGTTTCCTCTGAGAAGCTACGCATCATCAGCTTGGGTGTGGTATTTTTTCAGAGTGCTTTTTGTTTAATCAGCAATGATAAAGCAAGTAGTTCAGACTGATTTGGGTCCCTGATCCTAGGGAAAATGTCCACCCGCTTCGGGTTGTCAAAAACACCTGTTGGACATTTGGCCAGGATGGTTGGGAGGGCTGCTGGGGAAAGAGCACTGAGCCAGTTCAAATCTTGGCTCTGTCAGAAATGAGCAATGAGACTTGGAACTTGTGCCTGAACCTCTCTGGGCCTCCGTTTATTCTTTGCAAAATAAAGAGGTTGTGCTATATCAGCGATTTGTAAATAGTATTGAATAGAGCACTCCAGTCTAGGGAGTGCTTGGGCTGAGAAAAGGGGGCTGTGAAGGCTGGCTGAGATGGCCCTAGGCCCCCAGCCCCACCTCTCCAAGAGCAACAGCATACATGTCAGTTTCACATATTGCAGCTACTTAGTTGTTTTTATTTGAGGGAAAAACTTGACTGCTAAAATAAACCTGGACAACCACTTAACCAAAATAGTAATTCGGAGGAAACATCAGAGTAGAGCTCTGAGGACTAATGGGTACTATTAGAAAGAGAGAGGAGTGTTTATCTTGTAGGTGTGCCATTCTGAACTTCCTAAGGATTCTGCGCAACATGGAACTCACTAATGCAAGAAATGAAGACATGCCATCTGGGCCACACTGGGTGGGCTTGTAAGGCAGTCGGGGTATTGAAGCTAGAGAGAGGGGTTGGAAGATAAAGTAGAGAGAGGAATCACAGAAAGAGGATTACTGGGTACTCATGTGAAATGAGCTCAAAGTAACTGGAGGGTGCCTAGAGGGGAACAGTGGGGCGACAATGGTCTCCACAGGCATTCCTGCTTTACCACATGTAATAATGGAAGCCTTGCCAGGCATTGCTGGGTCTAAAAGCAGGTTAACAAAATAAAACCAATCATTACAATACTGAAATACTTAAAGGTTTATAAACTCAACTCCTAAAGATTCAAAAGCCTCTCTTAAATGAAGGTCTGCTGGTAGTGTAAATTAGCTTATTTTTCACAGGGGGGGTCTACCTATTAGGACACCTGCTGAGAGTTACCTCTCAATTGGCAGTTACTTATCATCACTTCAGGAGAGCTTGAAAACAGCAAATTATTTTTCTAGGATGGGAAAGTAATGTTATTCTATCAGTTCAAATTCCTGAGATTACAATTTGCATTACTCAATATGTTTTTAATTCTATCTGCTCCAAATACATAAATATTCAGTGCTGAAAATGGAATTCAGGGGATAATTACTGGATTCGTATAAAGCTGCAATTACAGTAATTTGATGATTTCAATTACTCTGGCTTTCTCTTTGACAAGGATGACTGAAACGCAGTAAAATTAGAACCAATAGGCCATATAAAGGTAAGATCACTGGACAGCATTTTGTATGGAAATATTCACTCCTAAATATGACTCATTAGCGTCACAGTAACAAAATGTTGCAAAGCTTTCCTTCTACAAAGAAGATTGGTACATCCCATCTTACCCAATAACATTCATTCTACTCCTCCTGTCCCCAACAAAATGTAACATAGGAAACAATCAATCACTACCCGATATCACAATCTTTCAATGACTGCTTCCCAAACGCTGGAGTGAGCAAAGCATTATGAATTCAAATCATGGCTCCTTTGGAGACTTGTTGTAAGATATATGCGAGTTCTCTGGATCTCCAAGACCTACATGTTGCTTGCAGCATGGCCCTCCAAATTCTTATATTTGGAATGTGAGGTTCCTCCCTGCCTTCCTCCTCAATGTTCAAAACAAAACAATAGCCAATAATAAGAAAGAAAATAAAAATGAAAAACCCACCATGTATGAAAAATTCTATTATTTAAAGAGGGAAAGGGAGGACATTTTCTAGCATTTAACAGGTGCTGCTGTTAACCTACTTACATGGTTTCTGAGGTTGAAATAAACTCTGCACAGCTCCTGGAGATTTCTTTAATCCAGTGATTCTCAACAAAGAGTGATTTTGCTTCCTAGGGGACATTTTGTCTCAATGTCTGGTGATATTTCTGGTTGTCTTAATTTGGGGAAGTGCTACTAGGATGTAGTGGGTATAGGTCAAAGATGCTGCTAAACATCCTGCAGTGCACAGGACAGCCATTTACGATAATGGATGATCCAGTCCAAAAAGTCACTAATGCTGAGGTTCAGAATTCCCACCTAACCCAACTGGGACATCATGCATCATTTGTCAATGGTGTTTAACTGTACTAAAATAGAGAAGCTTATAAATCATTCCATTGTGTCATATAATAGAGATTAACCCTAGATGATGGCCAGAAGAGCAAGAGGTTGCCAAAGACTGGCAAAGTGAGGCAATTTCAGATTTAACATATGTGGAAGACCTATTGTGTGCTAGCTTCCCAGGTAACCCCTTCAACTCGATGAATAATTCTCTGAAGTAGGTAGAACTATGCTCATTTAAAGAAGCACAATCTAAGACTATGAGTTTAGTCATATGTTCAAGGTCTCTCAGCTAGGTAGCAAGACAGAGTTCAATCCCAGACCATTTTACTTTCAACAGAGTTTGGAAATGGAAGGTGGTACATAACACATGGCAAGCATATGCTAGAGGAAATCATGTGATAGACATTGAGATTTCTTTTACAACTTCTGTATGTCCTTCCCATGGCTCCTGCTTAAAATGGTCTATAACCTGTGGCTTTGTTCAGAAGATATCACTGAAAGCCACTTTGGTCCTACGCATGGGGCAAAGCACATGATGCCTGGGATTCTACTTGCCCCTGAGCAGTCCTTCATCAATAACTCATGACTTTGAGAGTATAAAAGCCCAACTCCTGTTCCTCAAGGTAAGACAAAGGCTGAGAAGTAACTTACACTCCAGAGTTCCTCTGCATGATCAGGTTGAAATACCCATGCAAGACAAAAATCACACTCTTCCTTGTCCTGCTTCCCTAACTCCTTCACCATTTTCTCCTGAGAGCACTTATTTAAGAAATCACTTGCACACAAATTCTTATCTCTGGGCCTGCTTCTGGGGAACCCAATCTAACACATAAGAAGAGATATCTTGGGGGGCCAGGGAGGTTGGGGTGCTTCCCAGAGTAAGAGGACATTTAACTGGGCTTTGGTGGGCGCTATGGTTTGAATGTACCCCTTCAGAATTCTGGTATTGCCAATGTGACAGTATTAAGAGGTGGGATCTTTAAGAGATGATTAAGCCATGAGGGCTCCTCCCTCATGACTGGGATTAAGGTCCTCATAAAAGAGGCTTCAAGCAGTAGTGTTTGTCTCTTGCCGTTCCACCTTCCACCATGCCCACCATCTGAGGACACAGCAAGAAGGCCCTCAGCAAACACCAAATGCCAGTGCCTTAATCTTGGACTTCCCAGCCCCTGCAGAACTGTGAAAAATAAATTTCTGTTCTTTATAAATTACCCAGTCTCAGGTATTTTGTTGTAGCAGCACAGAATGGACTCAAACAGTGGGATAATAATCAGAAGATAGAGAAGGAAGTGAGGACTAGATGATAGTGGAAGATAAGTCTGAGAGATGGGCTGTACCCAGAATGAGTCAAACTAATGTATTTGGATATATCCTGTGAGCAATGGAAAACTATTAACAATTTTTCAGTAAGAGAGAACATTCCACATGAAATAGAATCGCTACATTAATAAACCTTAGTTGATACCAAACATGATTTATTGGACATTTTCCAAGTGCATTACTAAGTAATAGGGAATCTGAAAGTACAACAAAATGTAATAAAATAAAATGAAAAATTCTTAGGTGTTGATTATTTTCTCTGTACAAAGGGGCTTTGTGCTCCAGAAATACAAGAATAGACCAAATTACTTTGAACTATGATTATAGCCAAACCACAAAAAGAAAACTTGTTTCCCTGAAGCCTGGGACCACTTATTTTACAAAATGCAACACTTACCTCTATAAGAAGCTAATTTTCTAACATGAAACAGGAAAACTACTCGGTATGTCAGAAAAAGTATGGTCGTTTTTTATTTGTCTATTATTAAATATTCCCTACTATGTGTTAAACACTGAATAGGTTATTTAAAAGTAAATATTAAAATTGAAGATTGAAATCACTTTCTGAGTTTTTAATCTCTCTTTTCTGTACATATAAACAGAAGAGTTACCTACAACATTAAATCTTTGAGGTCTAGAAAGCAAGTTATAAATGATAGTCAAGTAGAAATTGTTAAACTTTTTAAATGTCTATCTAAAACATTCTGAAAGAAATTATTTTGATGTGAATAACATAGAAGGTTAGAGTTCAGTCTATACTTGACTAACAATGTTACAATTCAATTTTAATTTAACATTTACTGCCTAGATCGGGGTCAGTAGATTTTACAGTAAAGAGCAAGACAGTAATTATTTCAGGCTTTGCGAGCCAGATGGTTTCTGTCACAATTACTCAACCCTCCATTGCGGTACAAAAGCAGTCATAGATATTATACAAACTAATGGGGATGTCTGTGTCCCAATAAAACTTTATGGACACTGAAGTTTGATTTTCATATAATTCTCATGTGTCACAAAATATTCTTCTTTGTTTTTGTTTTTTTTTTTCCAGTCATTAAAAAAATGTAAAACCATTCCTAGTTCACAAGCAGGCTGTATAAAAACAGGTAATGGATGAATTTGGCCCAAGAAATTGGTGTCCCAATTTTGGGTTTCCCCAAAGCAGGGCTGAGGCAAGGGCTTGGGTACAGACAGTTTATTTGGGAGGCAGCCCCAGGAAGCAAGAGTGAGGGAACATGGAGAGAGAAAAGGAAAGAAAGAGATATCAAGAAAGAGAAAAAACCAACAAAGTAGGTGTTGCCGAGTTGGTTACTGCAGGCAGTTGGGCTGTATCCCACTAGAGACTCTCTTGAGAAATTGGTAGAATATGCTGTAGGCTGGGTGCGGTGGCTCATGCCTATAATCCCAAAACTTTGGGAGGCTGAGGTGAGCGGATCACTTGAGGTCAGGAGTTCGAGACCAGCCTGACCAACATGGTGAAACACCATCTCTATTAAAAATACAAAAATTAGCCAAGTATGGTGGTGGACGCCTGAAATCCCAGCTACTTGGGAAACTGAGGAACGAGAATCACTTGAACCCAGGAGGCAGAGGTTACAGTGAGCCGAGATCACACCACTCTACTCCAGTGTGGGTGATGGAATGAGAGTCTGTCTCAAAAAATAAATAAATAATAAATAGTTTTGTTTTTGTTTTTGTTTTTTTTTTTTAAAAAAAAAAAAGATGAATGTGCTTTAGAAATGCCTCTCTGAAGGATGAGCAGCAAAAGGCTAGAATCATTATCTACTGAATATAGTCCCTTCACTTCAAGTTCCCCCACCTGAAGTCATTAAAGCTCCCTCTGCTTTGGCAAAAGCCCCGAGGCAAAAAAGTAAAGAGGTGGTTCAAGAACTCAAGATGAGATACTGCTGCCCAGCTTGGGAACTTTCTGCCAGAGCAGCATCCACCATCACAAGTGGGCCATGGGGATATGGCACAAGGAATAAAAAGTGTTTACTCTAGAAGGTAATACCATTTATTTATGTAATATTCCATTTCTCTGGGAGCCTAAAATCACAGATTTGAGGAGTTTAATATTCTAAAAGCAAGGTCACCCACAAGCTATAAAGTTAAAAACTCAGAAGAAAGCCAATATCCTAGGGGCCTTATCCAACTGGCCACCTACCCAGAAAGATATGTTGGTCATGGATTGGAAAGCAAACTCCTGAAATTAAAACTTACAACTGCAGGTCTAAGTGGACCAATTTAGAATGTTTGTGAGCAGTTACTAAGTGTAGGTGAGTCTGTAGCTTTTTAGATAAGGTCGCCAGCAGTGAAGTGGGCACTGTTCATACAACAAAGGATGAGTCCTAACAACTCTTTCTGGAAGAAAGGGCATTAAGATAGACTCTTAGCCTGAGGTCTTAATTCATCACTCAGAAGAAAATGAGGAGAAATATCACTGTTTGTAGTCAAGTTGGACAGGGGGACATTCAAAGATGGGGCAGAGTCATTCTCAGTGGGAGCCAGCACAAAAACCCAAAGGGAGGCAGAGTGACTATCTGCTGTTTTGTCTGCCAGGATTTATTTACCTTTCTGGTAAAATCAAACTCATCAAGCCCTTAGATATCCTCTTAGGATATCACATCACCTAATAGTGAACAATGTTCAGCAGATGTTTCTGACTAGACCTCACCCCTCATTTTAACACGAGACTCTGACCATTGTCAGTGTCTTACTTTTCTGGCCACAGTGATTGGTTCAGGAATAATTTGTGACCCAGTCAGAACTATTAAGAGGTGAGTAGTCTTTTTCTAGGGCTTCTTGGAGACAGGATAGTGTCCTTTCTTCCTAGGCCTAAATCCGAGAGGATATGGGGTATATTAAGGCTAGGGCCAGCATCTGAAGCTCAAATTGAAAGCCACAGGGAAGACGGCAGAGCCAGGAAATGGTAAGAAGCTAGACTCAGAATCCAGCCATATTTATCTGGCCAAGATAATATGGCACATGCTTCTCAGACATTAATGTGCATACAGACCACCTTGGGGTCTTGATTTGTGGGGGGGGGGTCTTCTTAAAATGCAGATTCTTATTCTAGTAGGTCTAGAATGGAGCCTGAGATGCTGCATTTCTAACAGTCTCCTAAGGGGATGACCATGCTGCTGGTTTGCAGACCATATTCTGTGTAGCAAGGAAGGAAAATGCACCGAACCTTATGTCCATAATCTGAACAGGAACCCAGCAGTTCAAATTAGGCAGGGCTGAAACAGCTAATTAAGTTGGATGGCTGCTCCTGATTGGCAGTGTGAAACCTAAAGCCTGTAGAACAAAAACCTCCTATATCTAAATTTTCACCTCAAGCCACAGATTAAAATAAAAGATTTTCTATAACCATGCTTTAAAAAATATTTTATCCCTTATAGCAAAAAGAACGAAATATCCAAAAATCAAACTCAGAATTTGAGTCTGATCAAATCCAAGTTTGCTTGCTGAATTACAGTATCAGTTGAATTCATAGCCCTGCTAGGTCTTTGATGTGAGCAAAGGCAGTGACCTGGAAAGGGTACAATCCCAGCAGTTTAAATGGAAATATCTGAAACACTCTGAGGAGTCCCGTAAATCCCCAACCTCCCAATGAAGCACTTCCCACAGCCTTTTGGGCCTGCAGAGCAGTTCTCCTACCCTTGCTTAAAGAAACTGTGACTTCCTGGCCTGATTGTGCTGCCTTGCAGAACAAAGTAATCTGTACCCCACCAGTTACTGTTGCTCAGTCAATAACCATAATCAGATTCTAGCATGCCTGGAAAGGGTTTGAGTGTGGAATCAAACTAGAGAAGAGAAGGCTTATACAATGGAGACTTTAAGATAGAAAATTGGGGATATTTCTGGAAACAGATCTTGAGGATGTTGAACCCAAAAGGTAAGAATATATAAAAAGAATGGAATTCACAATAAAACAATACGTATTTCAATATGAAAAGGCTCAAGCCTGACTACAAGAAGACAGGAGTGTTTGGATGCTTGCCCCTATTACCTTGAATGCAACAGCTATAAATGCCAAGGAATGCAAATGTGCCTTGTTAGCAATACATGTCTATATTAATTATTCATTTCCCATTGTTGCTGTAACAAATTACTACAAACATAGTGACTTTTTAAAACAATGCAAGGCCAGGCGCCGTGGCTCTTGCCTGTAATCCCAGCACTTTGGGAGGCTGAGGTGGGAGGATCACCTGAGGTCAGGAGTTCGAGACCAGCCTGGTCAACATGGTGAAACCCCAACTCTACTAAAAATACAAAAATTAGCTGGGCATGGTGGTGGGCGCCTATAGTCTCAGCTACTTGGGAGGCTGAGACAGGAGAATCACTTGAACCTGGAAGGCAGAGGTTGCAGTGAGCAGAGATCACGCCACTGCACTCCAGCCTTGGCAACAAGAGTGAAACTCTGTCTCAAAAAAGAAAAAAAATATATTAAATGTATTCTCTTACATTTCAGAACTCTGACACAGGTCTCACTGGGCTACAGTCAAGGTGTTGGCAGAGCAGAGCTGCATTCCCTTCTGGGGGTCCTAGAGGATAATTCATTCCCTTGCCTTTTCCAGCTTCCAGAGGCCACCTGGATTTCTTGGCTCAAGACTCCTTCCCTTGTCCTATCTCCAAAACCAGCAATTATATCACCCCAACCTCTGCTTCTGTCCTCACATCTTCTTCTCTGAATTTCCTGCCTCCTTCTTAGTAAGATCTTTGTGCTGGCGAGGTTGCAGAGAAATAGAAACACTTTTACACTGTTGGTGAGAATGTAAATTAGTTCAACCATTGCGGAAAACAGTGTGGCGATTACTCAAAGATTTAGAACCAGAAATACCATTTGACCCAGAAATCCCATTACTGGGTATGTACCCAAAGGTGTATAAACTATTCTACCATAAAGACACATGCACGCATATGTTCATTGCAGCACTATTCACAAAAGCAAAGACATGGAATCAACCCAAATGCCATCAATGATAGACTGGATGAATAAAATGTGGTACATATACACCATGGAATACTATGCAGCCATATAAAGAAACAAGATCATGTCCTTTGCAGGGACATGAATGGAGCTGGAAGTCATTTATCCTTAGCAAATTAACACAGGAACAGAAAACCAAACACCACATATTCTCACTTATAAGTGGGAGCTTAACAATGAGAACACATGGACACAGGGAGGGGAACAACACACATTGGGGCCTATTGGGGGGTGGGGCAGGGATAAGGAGAGCATTAGGAAGAATAGCTCATACATGCTGGGTTTAATACCTAGGTGATGGGTTGTAAGTGCAGCAAACCACCACGGCACACGTTTACCTATGTAACAAACCTGTGCATCCTGCATATGTACCCCAGAACTTAGAATAAGAATAAAAAGAACCCTGTGATAACGGTGGGCCCACCTAGATAATCCAGGAAAACCTTTCCATCTCCAGATTGTTAATTACATCTAGAAAGTCCCTTTTGCCGGGTAAGGTAATATATGCACAGGTTCTTGGGATTAGGAATATAATTAACACTGGGTTTTCTAGCCTTACAGTATATCCATACTAGAGTGCCCGTTTCTTTGAGCTTTCTGACCTCTTCTTACACCATCTGCTATGGCAATTCTGCCATTTTTACTTGACTTGGTGCAGGTCACTGCTTTCTCCAAGCTTCCATGAGCCAACCTAATTGTATATCAGCATACTCTTCTTGCATTCTTACCAAGGGTTAAATCCTGCATCACAGGAGGATGCACCTAAGTCGATACACTCCCTTTGATCCAACCTTTGCTCTTTCCTTGATCCAGTGTCCTCAAAATCCAGTAGCACAGTCTTCCTCTGGTTCCCAACAGCAGCATATGTTGACCAGATCTGGCAGCAACTTTGGGGTATAGTCCCCCTTTCTCTTGGGAGGCCAGCACTTCCCTGGCAGGCTTATGTTGTGAAGGGACCCTCATTTATCTGGCTGCAGGAGATAAAAGCTTCCCATCACAGTTCTAACAATCACAGGACTACAGTACGCCAGATGCTGTCTGACCTTTACCTCCCCCCAGTGATGGGGTCCTCATTGCTGGCAAGCTGGTGGGTGATTCCATTTTAGAGCGTGCTTTCTCCTGGTACCAAACCTCATGGCTACAGGAGTGCTCTTGGGAAAGACTAGAAAAGTCTGAGTAAACAGGTGAGTACAGAGAGAAGTTAACTGCAATGTCTTCACAACCATGGCCTCAGCTGAGCCCAGGTGGAGCACTCTGGAGTTCAAATGGTCCTTTCAGTTGTCCTGCCTTGAAGCAAGGGGGCTGGGCCTTTATACTCCTACATCAACTAGTCAAAGGCTGTGGCTTTCACTGAGGAAGTCAGGTGTGATGCACCAGGCAGGTAGCTCTCTTCAGCCAAAGGGAATTCCCAGAGAGGAACTCTGCTGAGAGCAGCACCCAGCAGTTGGGGTAGGGAAGGGGAGATAGGCACTTCAGTCCTAAATGAAAACCTGGATGATTCACAGCATCATCTATTATAAGGGCAATGGTTAAAAGTTGAAAAAAGCCTTGTCTCAGCACCTTAAATATGATGAGAGGACTCTTCCTGACCCCCAGATGAGGACTGTGGCATAGTGGACCCATTATCTAAAAGTGGTGGGGGTCTGACACTTCTCTTTATCATTGGTTGCCAAGAATGGAACCTGACAAATGAATGAACCCCCGCAAAAGGAAATAAAACATTTTTAATCCTCTATTTGTGTTAATGCCTATCCTTTCAGTGTCTCTTTGACCTGCATGACAAGGGAAGGAAGCTGAGGAAAAGTGCGCTTAAAAGAAAAGTTTCCATGACTGCAATAAGAAAGTGAGGAGAACGATCCTCATAATTATTAGGCAAGAAGCAGACTGGGGTAAAATTGTCCAAGAGGTAGCAAAATCATCTCTATGAAGCCTCCATTAATGTTGAGAAGTTCAATACCACCTGAGAACACTATGGTATCAGCCTTGCTCTAGCTGCCACCTCCCTAGTACCAATGTTTCCAGTGTTATGACATAACACAGAAGAATCTGTCTATAATCCAATAATAATATATTTCATAGACCATGGATTTAGAGCTCAGTGAGTCAAACGAGGTGAAATGTCAGAAAGCAAAAGCTTTCCAGTGAAGAAAACGGGTCAAAGGCAAAATGAAGACCATGACTCTGAGAAAAGATAACTTTTATATGGCCTCAGTCACTACATGGTGAATTTCTTTAGAGAACAGGCCTCACTTAGGGTGGGGGGGGGAGGTTGCTAAGGGAGAGCCAGAGAAATAGACATGAAGAAGTGAGAGGGAGGAAAATCTCCATTTTCCTCATTGATTAAAGTCTGTCATCAATGCCCCTTGGGATTCATTCAATTCTTGTCATCCTTATTAAAAGTCATTTAAAACATATATGAAACAAAGAGAACAAAGAAAAAAAAAAGCACATATAAGTGAAATAAGCCAGGCACAGAAAGACAACTACCACATGATCTCACTTATATATGGAATCTTAAGTCGAACTCATACGGAGTAGAATGGTGATTGCCAGGGGATGAGGGTGGGGGTGTGGAAAAAGGGGAAACATGAGGGTGCGGGTATGGAAAAAGGGTCAAAGGGTTCCAATTTTCTGTCAGAAGGAATAAGATTTAGTGATCTATTGCACAATATGATGACCAGAGTTAATCTATTGTATATTTCAAAATTACTAGAGAAGAAGACTTTAAATGTTTTCACCACAAAAAATAATAGGTAAAGTGTTAGATATATTAATTAGCTTGATTTAATCTTTCTATAATGTGTAAATAGATCAAAACATCACATTGTCCTCCCTAAATATTTACAATCATTATTTGTCAATTTAAATAAATAAATAAAGGCAAACCTAAATCTATAAATTAAAAATAAAAAAGTTAATTTGTTAGTTTTTTATGAATACAGTATAAACAACAGAAAGGAACAATGAAACAGATGTGACTTAAACAAGGGAACTGAGAATAAGGAGAAAACCAGAAGACAAGACAAAAATATGAATAATAATAAATAACCCCAATTTTTAAAAATAGAATATATATATATATATAAAAAGATTATAAAACTGAGATCCAGTGAGAAAAGTAATAGAAACAGGCTTGTTAAGAGACGTATGATTAAATAAAACTTCAACCTTTTTAGGTAAAAGCTGCAGTTAAAAATTAGCAAAAAGAAAAGGAAAAGTCTGGCTAGACTGTGTCAGAGGAAAGTGCTAGGACAAGTCCTGGGGCTGGAGCTGCATTCTACTCAGGCAGCTGTGAAAATGTGCCCCAGAGGGACTGAGATTCCAGGAAGCCTGTATTGTGACCAGGCAGGAAAGCAGACACCATATGAGGTATTTTAATGGAAAGGATTTAATGCAGAGAATTGAACTGTTTGTTGCCAGAGAACTGAAAAGAAAAACAGGGGAAACTGACGCAGTTACCCACTACTACATAAGAGGTTAGGGTTATCAGAACCTAAAGGTTTAAAGGAGCCCTGTGGAATATGGACTCAGACCTCCAAGGAGGGGACACTGCCCAGCTGGTCCTGGTATCTCTGAGGGATACAATGACGCTAGTTCTGGGAATGTAGCAATCAATACTGGAACCAACGGCCGCTATCAGGGTGAAGAACCATTGCTGTCCTGATGCTGACTGATGGGACCAGAGGTGGACAGAAAGGAACAGGTCCCTTCTCCTCCTTCCAACCTTGACATCTCCCTCTAGTGTTCCCTACAGACAGAGTCTAACAGAGCATCAGCTGGCAAAGGTTTGCAAAGTCCTGGCCTCAGCACGACAAAGCACAATGCTGTCCATTCTGGTTACCACTAGCCACAAGTAGCTATTTGACTTTCAATTTAAACACATGAAATTGAATAAAATAAAAATTTTAGTTCCTCAGTTACATTAGCCACATTTGAAGGGCTCAAGAGCCACATGTGGCCAGTGGCTACCATATTCGAAAGCATAGCTGTAGGGAATAGAGTGGCCCTAAATCACATAAGAAGGAACTTAGATCATCTTGGAAATTTTCACCTTCTATGTTGTACCTGCAGACCCAGGGAAACCATCCCTACCCCAGCAAAGGTGATCTTTCTTCAAACAAGTAACAGTATCATGTCATTAAAAAAAAAAAAAAACTTTTCTTCAATATGATGATGTTAGTGGTGGTGGCAATATTTGTTTCAGTATGTACATTTAGAGTCAGGTCCTATCCTATGTAAAACACTTTGATTTCATTTTTATTTAATACCACAACACTATAAGCTCTGTACTTTTCTTATCCCATCTTACCGATGTAAAACCTGAAAATTAGAGTGGGTAAGGAACTTGTCAAAGCCAAACAGTGGACTCTAGTGCCCTTGACTTAGCTGCTCGGGTATATTGTCTCTGGCTGTCAAAGGGAGCCCACGCTTTCACAAGGAAGAGATTTTATTTGCTTGCCATTATTCAATAGAATGTTATTTTCTCAGAAAGAATAAATTGGACAAAGAAAGCAAACAATTAGGCCAGTACAGTGGCTCACACCTGTAATCCCAGCACTTTGAAGGGCCAAGGCAGGAGGACTGCTTAAGACTAGGAGTTTAAGACCAGCCTGGCAACATAGCAAGACCCCCCTCTACAAAAAATAATAAAAATAATAAATTAAGAAAGTAAAGCCAACAATAATGATACTTAATAACATAAGAATTATAACAATGAAAATAATTTCAGTTTAATAAAATTCAGTCCGAACAGACAACCCAGCAGGGAGGAATAAGGGTTGTCTTTCTGGTTTTATGACGAGTCGAGTTGTCATGCTCCCTCACACTCAGTGTTTGGAAATGGCTTGAATTGAGTCCTTCACCTTTCAGCTTATGATGTTTGCAAGATGATTGCTTATTATATAAGTGATGATTAGAGTTCCTTGTGCCCTCATTTTCTGTAGCATTGACAGTACAGTTATTTATGTCATGCTAATCAGAGGCAATATGGTGAAGACATGGTAGGGTCCATCATTAGTCTTGTGATATTGGAATAGTTACTAAATTCCTCTAAGCCTCAGTTTCCTTACATTGTAGGGGTATCATAAGAATTAGATTAGATCAAGAATATATGTAAACAATCTAAAACATTCTTTGACAGGTAGAATTGTGCTATTATTAATGCATATTAAGTGACCATCTAATAGATGGAATAGGAGACAGAAACAATTATTTCTTATAAGAATGTATGCATTCCTCTGTTCACTCAACAAACGCTTACTGAATGCCTGCTATGTGGCAGGTACTATTCTAGGTTCTTGGGATATACCAGTGAATACACCAGACCAAAATCCCTGCCATTATGGAGCTAACATTGTATCTATTTAGGACTCATTCTATGAAAGACATAACCCCATTTGTCACAAATATAAATGGGAATCTTCCCTGTCCTCAAGAAATTTATATTCCATTACCTTAAAAGCTTGTAAAACACCCTCTGAAAGGAACAACAAATATTTCATTGTTAACTAATGAAATATTCCTGGCAACAGGAATTAAGTGTGTGGTGGGAAAAAAATGCTCATTTAGAGATCAGAGAATCTAGGTTCTAGCCACATCTCTGTGTTTAACTTCTTGTAATATCAATTTATACTCTCTGTGCTTCGGTTTTCTCACATGCCAAAATGGGAGTAGAATCTCAATGGCATTTTCAGTGATAGTTATATTTTTTATATGTCTACTATAATCATGCTAGCAAGACAAGTTAAATTTATGGAGACTCAAAAAATGTACTTTCTCATATTTCATATCATAATCTCAGGTACTACTATCATGTTGAGATGCAGCCTTATGGGGGATCACATAGTTTTCCTACTGAATTGAGATGCAACCTAATGGAGGGAGGATCGCTTAGTTTTCCTACTGAAAAACAAAGGCAGACTGTTTGGAGTGTTGCAAAAGCAGAGTCTGAAACAAGGAAATAATCCCACAAGAGTGTTGGTCATTTGATTGAGTAGGGATCCCAGGAAGTTGTACTAAGAGAAAAGGACAGGTGAGATAGAGGAGAGAGCCAAAATTGGGATGGTTAGTGGGGTGGTTGTTGTAGCAATTAGGACTCAGTCGCACCAGGACTTCTGAGAAAAGACAGAATACCTCCTAGAATTGCCCAACCAAAGAACAAGAGGCTAGTACATTCTCCACTGGATCTCATCCCGGATTAATTGAGGTTTACCCCCCAAAATGCCAACAATCTCACCTTCTAAGGCCAACTGGTCCCCACAGCTTTAGCTTTGAGAAGACCATGAGAAAAAAAAAAGCAAGGCGTGAATTTAAGGTATGAGACTGTTATGTGTTGAAGTATGTCTCCTCAAACTTCATATGTTGAAACCTAATCCTGACTATCTCAGAATGTGACTATATTTGAAAACAGGGTCTTTACAGAAGTAATCAAGCTAAAATGAGGTCATTATGGTTGGTCCTAATCCAATATGACTGGTGTCCTTAAAAAAGAGGAAAATTTGGATGCACGCATGCACACAAGGAGAACATCATGTGAAGATTGGAGTTATGCTGCCGCAACCCAAGGAACTAGAAATTGGGAGAGAGGACTAGAACAGACCCTTCCCTTGCACTTCTGGAGGCAGTGCGGGCTGCTGACACCTTGATCTTGGATGTTCAGCTTCCAGACTGGTGACGATAAATTGCTATTGAGTAAGTCACTCGGTTTGTGGTACTTTGTCACAACAGCTCTAGCAAACTAATACAGACACTGTTGTGTGAAATCTGAGTATGGGAAGAACTGAGCGACACAGCTATGGCTGATATTACAGGCAGGCAAGGGAGGTGACACTGACACAAGCACTAAAGATATCTGCTACAGAGCTCATAGACTGTGGACATACTAAGATGACAGATTAGCCTGTTGTTTCTGAGTTCTCCCTAAAGAAAGGGAATGCAAATGGAATACAAATGCAATGGCTAGAACTATAACCTACTCTGTCATAGGGTTTGTTCTATATGTTCATTATATTTGAAGCAATGATAAACCCTCCTATTCTCCTCTCAATTGTTAATATACCTTTTCTTCCCAAGGCAGCCATTAAGATTCCATGTCCTTTTTTATATGAAGCAATCACATTTCTTAACACATGTGAAAGGGGGACATTTTAACAGCTTGATCTCCAGAACAGCATGCATTCCTTTTAGGGCGAGAATGACAAAAACAAAAAGATGGATGACAACTGTGTCACACCTAAAAATCTTACATTTATATTCATAATCTTTTATATTGTAAAAGCTTTAAAAATTATAATGAATTCACTAAAAATGTATGATAGAACTGCCAAGAACATCAGGAGCATTAGTTTTTGCCTGAAATTTGAGATTCTTTAACTGGGTCAGGAATATCTTGCTAAAAGCACTCCTCTCAGACACTGTCATTTTGTACTTTCCTTCCAAAAGCATCAATCTCAAAAGAGATATGTGCACAAATTAATGAGAGGATTTTTTTTCAAGATGCTGAATAAGTTTGATCTGAAAAAAGAGCAAGGCTCTCCATTGAAGCCTTTCTCATGCCCCACTTTGGTTAGAACCTGACTTTCCCTCCCCACCTGGCTGAGCTGTCCCTCCTCGAAGTGAAGCAATTTTCTGGAATGAATATAGATGTTAAACCCTGCTGGCCAAGTGGAAGCAGAGGCTGTGTTTCAAAATCAATGCACCATTAAAAAAAATCAATATATTCAATTCAAAAATTCAATATATTTTCTTATTTTAAAAGGAATCAAAAACTAAAAACACAAAAAGTAGGTTGGAAGTAACCTAGATATTTTGTCTTAAATAATATTTTCACTTATAATACTGTAAATTTAAAAAGAAAATGTGCCATATTTATGTTGTAGGAGAAGAAATGTAAAGAGTTGCCTTTTTCTAACACACTTTCTCATTACTAAATACATTCTAAAATACATTGTAAGACAATTTTTTTCTTCCCCTTCACAAAATTTCCAAAGTAGAAGGCAACTGAAGGCATTCGTTGTATTTCATGGTAGAGAAGTTACCATCATTCTTTAGAGGAGATTTTATTATGATATCTGACTTATTTCTTTATATATTCTCCTTATCATGTTTTCAATTTATAGTTTTTTTACCATCCCAGGCCAAATATAACATAAAATAAAATTAGAGGAATTTGTAGCTAATTCTACATTTCCAAATGAATTATTCAATTACAAGTTTCATTGGCGTTTTAGTGGGTTATGACTTAATCAATTCATCTTCCATATTTACCTATTGGAATTTATCTTTATTTCAATAAGCCAAGCAATTGAATTTTTTGAAGGAAATAAATCAATGTATGTTTCTTAACATGCAAAATTTCTCACTGATACGTAAAAAATTTAAAAGTCTTTAAAAGTTAGATTAAAAACCCATAATACATTGAGCCATAAAAAGGGATGAAGTATTGACACATGCTGTAACATGAATGAACATTGAAAACATTATGCTAAGTGAAAGAAGCCAATTATAAAAGACCAGATATTGTATGGTTCCATTAATATGAAATGTCCAGAGTTAGCAAATGTGTAGTAGATTGGCAGCTGCTTAGCAGTATAAGCTAAAGGGTATAGGATTTCTTTAGGGGCAATGAAAATGTTCTAAAATTGATTATAGTAATGGCTGCATAACTCTGTGAATATACTTAAAACCAATGAATTGTATACTCTAAATGAGTGAACTGTATGGTATGTGAATTATATCTCAATAAAGCTGTTACAAAAAAAGATCAAATTTTCAAAATCCAATAGCAATATTTTCTGTGTCAGTGAGCAAGAAATTCAATTAATCTCTAACTCTGTAATGTCTGAAGCTGTTCATTCACTAAACAGAAATCAAATACTGAGTTAACACACGTAGAGAGAGGACAAAGATGAAACTCCCATCTTGAGTTGAACACAGAAGCCAAGCAAAGTGGAGTGTGATTTTTCTTTTTTTAAAGTAGTGCTAGATAAAATATGCTTTGCAATAATAGAGGAAGAGGAGGTAACTTGTATTTGATGGAGTCAGGAGTCAGAAGGGGCATGGAAATAGCAATATTTGGGTTGAAGAAGGGGATGGAGTGGGAAGTGTGGAAGGGCAGGAGATGAGAGGACAGCAGTTATTTATGGGTAATGAGGTTACAAAGTGAGTTGAGGCCAGAACATGGAAGATTTCATATGACCTGCTAAATTTGCTCTTATTTGTTTGTCTGGTTTTTGTTTGTTTGTTTGTTTTTTGTAGGCTCTAGGACACTGTTAAAAATGTGTCTTGTATGTAAGCAGATACTTACATACTGTTTACATACAGCTAGGTAATGGTCCAGGTTGAAGAGTCAAAGACAGCCCCAGCCAAGGCAGTAGATGTGGGGAGGAGGAGAGTTTTGATTTTTAACGTATCTTAGAGGCAGAATCAACAGAGTTTACTGACTGACAGATCCTGGAGATGAAGACTGAAGGAAAGAATGATGAAAGATGGAAGATGATGTAAAAGTTTTTATGTTGGGTGGCTGTGATGTTGCTATTAAACTAAAGAACACCAGAGGGGAAAGGATGAAAGGTAAAATAATGAGTTGAGTCACTATGTTGAAAATGAGGCTGGGCGCGGTGGCTCAAGCCTGTAATCCCAGCACTTTGGAAGGCGGATCACGAGGTCAGGAGATGGAGACCATCCTGGCTAACACGGTGAAACCCCGTCTCTACTAAAAACTACAAAAAACTAGCCGGGCGAGGTGGCAGGCGCCTATAGTCCCAGCTACTCGGGAGGCTGAGGCAGGAGAAAGGCGTAAACCCGGGAGGCGGAGCTTGCAGTGAGCTGAGATCCAGCCACTCCACTCCAGCCTGGGCGACAGAGTGAGACTCCGTCTCAAAAAAAAAAAAAAAAAAAAAAAAAAAAAAAAAAAAAAAAAAAAAGAAAATGAGATGCCTTTGAGATATGCAGTTGGAATCATGGGTTTGAATCTAAAGAGAAAATTGGAGCTACATATATTTTGGAAGTCATCATGAATATGGAAGACAATTAAACTGCCAACATAATAAATGTTTTTCAAAATTATTTCATTTAATGTCCATGGCAACTCTGAGCTGTACATTATTTTTACTGAAGACCCTGAGAGATTCTGGGAGATTAAGTAACTTTCCAGAAGCCACATAGCTAGTAAGCTGCAGAGCCAGGATTCAACTAACTCTCACTAAATGTGAAGCCTATGCTTTTCCCTCTGTGTCTTGCTGACCTTTTCTAAGTCACACAGTCATTGCAGTAGGTGGGCTCATCCAGAAAAAGTCTGTAGAGTGGGGAGAGAATAGGTACAATATTGGGTGTGATGGAAAAAATCCAATGTAGCTTATTTGTAGTTTATATTCCAAAAGGGGAAAGTAATAAAAGGTGTGATCAAGAAGGACCGTAGCCACTCTGCTATGGTGATTCTTTCACCTGACAATAGCTGCTACGTGGCTTCCTAGAAAACATTTCATTAGGCTCTTTGAGTGAACATGCCTTTTTGACCCTACAGATAAAGAGAAGTGAGAAGTCAAGAACACTTAGGCAGCAATAAGAGAAAGGATCTCCTGGATCACCAGCTTTTCAATTTCAACATGATGCTTTAAAGGCTGTCAAGTGGTCATTAGGTAGCCAAATTGGTAGCTGACCACCAGTCAGATACATCTCTCTTTTAAATCTAGTACATTTGTTCAATCCTTCTACTACATCTCTGGAGAAAAGGCTTTAATTTTCATCTTAGTTTTTCATTTCAACAAAATGAAATACAAATTTTGGGGTAGACACTAGCAAAGAGTAACTCTGTATTCCATTAAATGTTGCAATGCTTTCAAAATTAATGCATTCATTCATATATTTCATGCACTTTCATTGACAATACACTGCCCTTGACTTCTAGAAGACTATAGTGTAGCTGCGGAGAGAAGCCAGTCTTTAATGGTCTTAAATCATGAGTAATTTTAATGAGAAGCAGCCAGAAGAGAAGAAAAGGGTGAAGATGCAGAGTAGCCCTTGAGGAGACAGCATATGATGCACAGCACAGGTGAAAACATTCACCTATAAAAGGGGGACATGACTTCAAATGTAACAGCTAGAGGAGAAGAAAGATTGCATGCAAATGCAGTTGGATGACAAGACAATTGAGGGAATTTGTGTTTAATGACTTCTGTTATTTTTCCTGTGAAATTTTCTTCTGAAAATCAAGGGGAAAGTTTCAAACAAGCAGAGATATTTAGAACAATATTATGTCCCAAACACAAAGATGTCTACACCACAAACACAACAGAACAGAATTATTGGAGCTGGAGAGGCAATTCTGAGTGCACAGAAGAAAGGGACATCAATGCGATATGATCCAGCCATACAGCTTGCTGATAGAGGGTTTGATGGGACATGAGTATGAAACTGGAAAATATTAAGGAGTGAAAAAGAGGTAGCACTACAGATCTGTTGCTTCAGCTAGACATTTGATAGGTGCCTTATAATACAAATAAGTGGTTAAGATCCCTTTGAGTGCCTAAAAGGCAGATATTTCATGATTTTTATTGACAGAAGACTAAGGCCATGGTCCTTAAGCTTGGCTACACGTTGGAATCACCTACGGTTGTAGTAACCTATTGCTGCATAACAAATTACCACAAAACTTGGTGGCTTAAAACAATGAACACTTACTGTCTCACATACTTTCTGTGGGTCAGGAATTTAGAGGTAGCTTAGCTGGGAGTTCTGGCTCAGCATCTCTTGCACATTGGCAGTGAAGATGTCAGTTCAGGCTTTAGTCATCTGAAGGCTTGACTGGGGTTTCCAACGTGGCTATTGGTAGAAAGCTGTATTAGTCAGAGTTCTCCAGAAAAACAGAACCAATAGGATATGTGTATGTAGGGTTTCCAACGTGGCTGTTGGTAGAAAGCTGTGTTACTCAGAGTTCTCCAGAAAAACAGAACCAATAGGATATATATACATATATCCTATTGGTTGTTTTTATATTTTTTCTATTGATTCTATATATATAACATATATAATATATATTATATGTTATATATATTACATATATTGCTGGAAAGGCAATTCTAAGTACATATATATATATACACACACACACATATATACAGAGAGAGAGAGAGATTTATTATAAGGAACTGACTCACTTACATGATTATCGAAGCTGAGTAGTCCCAAGATCTGCAGTCAGCAAGCTGGAGATCCAGGAGAGCCAATGATGTAGTTCCAGTCCAAGTCTGAAGACCTGAGAACCAGAAGAGCTGGTGGTGTTGACTCCAGTCCAAAAGCTGGCAGTTGGAGTTCTAAGGCAGAAAAAGACCAATGTTTCACTTCAAGTAGTCGGGTAGAAGTAGTTCCATCTTACTCAGCCTTTTTGTTCTACTTAGGTCTTCAATCGATCAGATGAGGCCCACCCACATTAGGAGGGCAATCTGCTTTACTCAGCCTACTGATTCAAATGTTAATCTCATCTGAAAATACTCTCACATACACACAGAGAATAACGTATGACCAAATATCTAGCCTAGTCAAGTTGACACATACAATTAACCATCACAAAGACCTTAATTGCTTGCTGGCTGTTAGCAGGAGGCCTCAGATCTTTGCAAGGTAGGACTCCTCCTAGGGCTGCTTGAGTGTCCTCATGGCATGTTGGCTGACTTTCCCCAAAACATGTGATCTAAGAAAGAAAACCAAATAGAAGTCTCAATATGTTTTGCGACCAAGGTTTGGAAATCACACACAGTCACCACCATCATATTCTCATGTTAGAAACAAGTCACTAGGCTGAGCATGTGGCTCACGCCTGTAAACTCAGCACTTTGGGAGGCCAAGGTGGGTGGATCACCTGAGGTCAGGAGTTCGAGACCAGCCAGGACAACATGGTGAAACCCCATCTCTACTAAAAATATAAAAATTAACCAGGTGTGGTGCTGTGCACCTGTGATCCCAGCTACTCAGGAGGCTGAGACAGGAGAATCGCTTGAACCTGAGAGGACGAGGTTGCAGTGAGCCAAGACCATGCCCCTATACTCCAGCCTGGGCAACAGAGTGAGATTCCATCAAAAAAAAAAAAAAAAAAAAAGAAGAAAGAAAAAAAAAGAAAAAGAAAAAGAAACAAGTCACTAAATCCAACCCACTCTTAAGGAGCGAGGGGTTAGGTTTTGCTTCTTGAAGAAAGGAATATTAAAGAATTTGTGGATATATTTTAAAACCACATCTCAGGAGCTTTAAAAAAATACTTATACTGGCTACCACCCCTAGCCTTTTTGACTTGGTATGCAATGAGTAAAAGCTCCCTAGGTGATTCCAATGGGTAGCCAAGTGTTTCCTCTATCATATGCATCCACTCTTGTGACTCTTATAACTCTAAGACCTTAGCAAGCAAGCACACAGCCCTGTGATGGACAATTTGTCAGCCATAATGTTATACCATATCATGCAAGTGGGTGTGAAAACTTCCTATGATAAAAAACTCAGTATCATTAAAGAACTTTTTAAAATTCAAGATGCTTTTCTTTTCTGGGTTGTTTTTTTGTTTTTGTTTTTGTTTTTTTTGTTTTTTTTTTTTTTGAGACAGAGTCTCACTCTGTCACCCAGGCTGGAGTGCAGTGGCGCAATCTTGACTCACTGCAAGCTCCGCCTCCGGGTTCACATCATTCTCCTGCCTCAGCCTCCCAAGTAGCTGGGACTACAGGCACCTGTCACCACACCCGGCTAATTTTTTGTATTTTTAGTAGAGATGGGGTCTCACTGTGTTAGCCAGGATGATCTCGATCTCCTGACCTCGTGATCCACCCGCCTCAGCCTCCCAAAGTGCTGGGATTACAGGCGTGAGCCACCATGCCCGGCCTTCAAAATGCTTTTCTTAATACAAAGAAATAAGTAATATGTGTTACATAGAGGTATGATACCCAAAAGGAGAGTATTTAATACATTGCATTTTCAAAATCATATGTAGTCTAAAACAAAGATATAAAACAAAACAAATATAAGAGACTTCTGGCTAAGTATGAAGTCGAAAACTTATAAATAAAAGCATAAATAATGAAGAGTTTGAGCCTATAAAGGATGAGATGCTTGATAATTCATGACAGAACGTGATAAAGTCTGACTTCGGGGGTGTGATGGTTAGGGTTTTCTTGTCAACTTGGCTAGGCTATAGTAACCAGTTATTTAATCAAACACCAATTTAGATGCTGATGTGAAGGTATTTTGTAGACATGATTAAGAGAATAGAAAATTCCAGGCAGCAGTTTCACATGACAAAAAGGAAACTGGTGAAATTGCTGCATAAGCTAAGGGCCAATAAGATCCTAAAAAACAGGATGTGGACTATGCTGGCTGGAGCAACTGGACTGAATATGGCACTAGAATTAACCTAGGTTTCACCTAGAACCTCATTATATGCTCATTAACATACTAAACCACTTATCTGCCAGCACCATGATTGTTCCAGGAACACTCATATTTGGTACAAAAACGGGTGGCACCACAGTTCTGAGAAATCTTAACAGTTTTCCAGAAATGTTTATGAATATTCCACCCCGCGGTTAAAGAAACCCATAAAGATAGAAGCCCCAAACAGTGTTGGTGCAACTCACTCTCTTGAGTACTCTCACACCCCCCTTTCTTGAGTGTGTACTTTGCTTTGCAAAAAATCTCCATACTTTCACTATTTTCTGACTTGTCTTTAAATTCCTTCTTGCAAAGTTGTCAAGGACCCAGACACTGGCCAGGGTTGAGGTCCCACCAGTGTCTGGGGACCTCCTCTAGCCCACCAGTATCATTAAGATATAAAGATATACAGGTATAGATACGGATGTGTATGTATCATATTAGTTCTGTTTCATTGGCAAACCCTGACTGATACAGATCTTGGTATTGGGAAGTGAGGTGCTGCTGTAACAAATATCTAAAAATGTGGAAGTGGCTTTGGAATTGAGTAATGAGCAGAAGCTGGAAGAATTTTGAAGAGCTTGATAGAAAAAGCCTAGATTGCCTTGAAGAGATAGTTGAAAGTAATATAGATGTTAAAGGTGACAGGGTTCAGAGGGAAGTGAGGAGCACAGTAGAGAAAGCTTCTATCAAGTCAGAATACATACATCATCAGGAACAGAATACTAGTAGAAATATAAATGTTAAAGGTACCTCTGGTAAGGCCTCAGACAAATGAGGAAAATATTGTTGGACACTGGAGAAAAGGTGACCTTTATTATAAAGTGGCAGAGAACGTGGCTGAATTGTGTTCTAGTGTTTTGTGGGAAACAGAATTTGTAAGTAATGAATTTGGATATCTGAGGAGATTTCCAAGCAAAGTATGGGAAGTGTTGTCTAGTTTCTCCTTGCTGCTTATAGCAAGACTCTAGAAGAAAGAGATAAATTGAGGAGAGAATTGTTATGTAAAAAGCAACCACCACTTGATGATCTGGAAAATTCTCAGTCTATTCAGATAACAGCAAAACGTGACAGAGTATGCTCTGGAAAGAACATCAAGGGTGTGACTAGACAACCGCTGGGTAAAGAGATTATGGATCCAATCAACCATCTCAGCAGCAGCCAAGAATATTGATGGGATATCCAGGAAGGATCTATGAAGAACACTCATGTCTAATGGCTCAGAACCCTGTGAGTTTCATGGAAGGCCGACAAACTGTTGAAAATTTTAGACCAGCAGAAACACTGTTAAACTGAGAGGGACAGACAGGAGAATGCCATGTGAAGACAGCAACACACAGAATGTCATGCAAAGACAGAGGCAGAGATTGGAATGATGCATCTACAAGCCAAAGATTGCCAGCAACCGCCACAAGTTAGGAAGACACAAGGAAAAATCCTCTAAAGCTTTCAGAGAGAGAGAGAGAAAGAGAGAGAGAGAGAGAGAGAGAGAGAGAATGGTTTTACCAGTACCATGACTTTAGACTTCTAGCTTCCAGAAATGCGAGAGACTAAATTTCTATTGTTTTAAACCACCCAGTTTGTGGTACTTTGTTACAGCAACCCTAGGAAACTAATACAGGAGGTATCAAAAACACATATTGACTAGCTGAAGTTTCGTCTTGTATGGAACCCACATGTATTCTGTACCTGCTTGGGGAACAGCAGATAAACACTTTAATAAACATTAGACTACATTAATTAAATAATTTAATTGCATGATTTCATTTAAAACTTGGATTAAGACATTTTGAAAGTTATAGTACTTGTCATTTTGGTCTGTTTGCATCTTCCTTGATCTCTAATTTCCTCACTTCCCCTCTGGCATGATTGCAAAAATACAATATTTTTGTATGTGAAATCCAGTGAAATAAACAACAGTGTTCTTTTGACAAACACCACTGCTCATTAGTAAGTGATTTAAATTCTGCTTGGGCTTTGTTTACATGCTGAGCTGATAATTGTCAGTCATTTTGATATGCACAGTGAACGACCACAGCAATAGAAATTACCGAAGCAGAAGCAGAAGCAGAAGCACCACGTTGATTAGATTGACCGTGGGTGTGGCTGCTGGAAGCATTCTCAAATGGTGGTGCCATGGCATTGGCTTCCAAATCCCTGTGACCTAAGTAGCTGGGACCTAACAGTCATCAAAGGTTCCAGTCTCTGAGTTCAGGTTCTGTAAATCAGGCAACTTTTTTCAGCTCTTGGAAGAGTCAGGATTTGGCTACATTGCACTCTTCTTTCAGGTCTTTAAAATGCAAGGAATTCTATTCAGCAGCTGATACTGATCCCACCAACCATTAATCACTCCCTCCCACAAACAGTTGTTTCCTGTTAGGGCCGCTGGGGATGTGGCCCATCTTCAGCCACATACAACCATGCACCTGAGTGAAAGGAAGGCCGCTTGGATAACAGGATTCCTCAAACTACAGGTCATTACCCATTGATGAGTTGTGAAATCATTTGATGGGTTGTAAACAGATTTTTCTTAAAAAACAAAATAGAATAGGATAGATTACATGGAATAGAAAATATCAGAATGTGTGCCATGTAGGAAAGTATTTCATAAACTTTTTTCCATTTATTTTATCGTGTGTGTGTGTGTGTGTGTGTGCGTGTGTGTGTGTGTGCGTGTGTGTGTGTGTGTGTGTACTGGGTCATGACAAAATCATATGTCCTTCTGGGGATCGTGTTTTCCAAAGTTTGAAAAACATACCTCTAGGGCATGATCATTATCTCAAAATTCCCTTCAGTTTAAAAATGACCACTGGCCCCTTATACATTTCATGTAGCCACCCTTCTACTTATTCTTATTAACATCATGTTCTCAGGCCATGAGGACTGATGACTGCTAGAAACAATGAATTTTAAAGACTCCAGTCCCCAGAACACATAAAGAAATGGGCAAAATGGACAATAAGAAGAGCTCTGTGACTTAGTCTCCTTTAAGAGCCTCATGATTTCCTTGAAACCTTGGGACTATGGTCACATGATTTATCTTCCTCCCTTTGCTGTGGCAAGTTTAGATACTAAAGATAAATGAATCATGGCTCTTTCTTATGCTGCTCCCACATGTATTGTGAAGATAGACATTACAGATAATATCATTCAAGGCAATGTTTTAAGTGGTGTTGAGGGTGGAGTTAAGGAAAACAAGGATAAGATGTTCTTAAAATACAACTAGGAGTTTGCCAGTCAGACAAGGGGGAGGAAGGGCACTTCAGGTAGAGAAAAATATATATATTCAGGGTACATAAAATGAATGCCAACTCCATAAAACTTGGTATATCATAGTATGATGCAGCTAAAATGTTGGGTCACACAGCAGAATGGTGGACCATGGGTAAAGAGGGAAGGCAGAGACCAAATTACAGAGGGAAAGCCTTGGAAGTTATATTAAAGAGTTCAGACATTATCCTGTAGTTATGGGAAACCACTGAGGGGTCTAAAATTGTAATAAAGTAATCAGATTTGCAATATAGAAAGATCATTTTCTAAGGAGAGCTGAGTCAATCGCTGGGAGCAGGGGTGGTAAGCTGGCTGAAGGCAGGAAAATTCAATGGTACACTATTAGTGCCACAGATCAGATGAGACATGGTGGGGACCTAAGGAAAGTGCTGGGAAAGCAGAAGAAGGAATGAAAATATGAGATTTTTAGAGATAAAAATTGTTTAAAGTGAAAATTGGTGAAGAAGCCAAAGTCTTGCATTACCCCCGATGCTTCTTGATTGAGTAGTTGCATGGGTGGTGGACAGGAATATGGGAAAAGAAGTAATATATGAGGACAGATGAGTTCAGTTTGGCCCAGATTGAATTAATGCGCCTATAGGACGTCCAGGTGAATTAGGATGTTAGACACTTGGATCTGGCATTCCTTTTCTTCTGTTTTGTAAGCTGAAGTGCTATCAAACAATCCAAGAAATGCACAGGCCTTCAGTCAATAAATTCTTTCCTTTAAAGTCATCAGGATATGATTTCTACCATGTTCCTTTGAAATGAATTTCAGACAGAGAAAGTGTCAATATGCACGGAATACAAGAAATTCTGAAAAAATTAGAGCACAAATGCTGGTATCTTCAGATCTTAGGTAGTGCTGAAACTTGAATAAATTCTTGTCATTCCAGTATATGACAACCAAGTTTCATTATGAGAGCCAAGATGTCTGCATGGGTGGAGAAGAGTTATCCAGGTCAAACCGTGGTCCTGATCTCACAAATTTGTCTCTAACTCCAAGAAACCAACCAGTTTGTATACACAAAAAGAACTGGTTATGAACAATCCAGGCTCAAGGTCTCCCAAAAGGAATGATTTTTATTCCTAGGGACAAAGTGTACAGATCAACCAGGGATTTCAAGACCTGTATGTTGATTAGCCACAGGCATGTACTGTGCTGGGGCAAAGCAGAGATGCTACTGGGATTTCAGCCATAAACCTGGCATCAGCAAATGCTATTGCAGAACAAGGCTTCAGTTTAATCTATTATCTTAAAAAAACTCAGGAATTCCTTTGCCACTCAGTATTTTTAAATGATCACCATGTGTTTCTTCACCGATGAAGAAATTACATTTTGAAATGCCTTTTGAAGGGAAATTACCTAATAACAACTCCTTGGGTGTGTATGTGTGTGTGTGGAAGGGGAGGGAGATTAAGGAGGAAAAGAAACTCCAGCCAACTTTTTTCTTTTTTCTTTTTCTTTTTTTTTCTGGTTGGGGGAGGAGCATCACGTAGACATCAGAAAAGTTAAAATGAGGAAAATTAAAGTGACAGAAGTGAAAACTTATTACATCTTCTATCTTCAAATGCCATGCTTGTTTTCTACCCACAGCAGACAGACATAATGAAGATATAATTCTGCTGATACGGATTATATTTCATCCTCTTCCAAATTTATTACCTGAATCCCTTCATAGATTGTTAAAGACCTAACCTGCCTCTGCTAATTTTCACAGGCTGCCTTGTACAAAGTACAGCAAATTCCCAAAGCTAAGGCCTGCTTCTCAGCTCCACCACTTAACAGAACTAAGAAATCAAAGGCTGCAGTTTGGCAAAATGAACCAAACTTATGTTTCCCTAATCTATACCTCCAGTCCTGATACCACCCAAGCTCCAGTCCTGATTTTTCAGTGGCTTTTGGATATGTCCCCTGTATGTCACTCTGTCCCCTCAAACTCCACATGCCTCAATTGTATTTATCATCTCCTCCTTCTCACACTACTAGACACCACCACTTCTCCCTGAGCCCACCATTCCTGACTTCTCCTGATCTCCAAAAATGTGCGTGCATGAGTTGCACTCATAGGCTACATGATCACTCCTAAACACCAATATTTTACCTCTTGATTCACGTTTGTGCTTTAGTGATGTCATGAACCTCAAGAACATTCAAAACCAAGTGTGTTAAAGCTGTGGGTGCCAGTGTTGAGGGTCCACAGCTTGCTACTCAATATATTTAAGATGGTGTCACACTGGCACTTCAAACTAACCACAGGAATAATTGAACCCATGGGCCTCTCCACCTCCACCCCAAACTGTTCCTGATTCCTTGCTCCCTTATCGCAGAGAACACACCATCACCCCTGCTAAACTGCTCAAGCCAGCTTCATTCTCTCACTGACTTATTGGTCCATCTGGCTGCCAACCCCCATCAATCCCACCTTCTCAATAACTCTCAAACGCATTAGGGATGACAGTGCTCTGTCTCAGCACAGGTATTTTGTATTTCCTTCTGGACTAAAAGTCTTATAACTATTCTCCCAGACTCCACTCTGCCCCTCTGACTGCGGTTAGAGTGATATTTCTAGAATGCAGTTTTGAGCACGATGTTCTGCATCTTTCACCTTTCAAGAATTTCCTTCTGCCCACATGATTCTTCCCAAGATCCTCCATTACATGGCCCGTTCTGACCGCTCTAATCCCTTTCACTGCAGCTCAACAACCTTCCTGTACTCACAAGCTACTCCTGCCCACAAGGATGTCTAGTTCTTCTTATCCTTCTCGAATGCCTTGATACTTTATATTGCTTCCCCTTGTTCTAAAAATTGGTGAGTAGGAGTCCCATGTCTAACAATGTGATTGTGTTACAGAAAATGCTAATCTGAAAACACATGTTTCTAAAGGGTATATACCCAGAGTAGATTGAGTTAAAGACTGGGTTAGGCAAATTGTAGTACACACAAGTAAGAGTAAGGGGAATTATGAGTTTCAAAGGAGGGAAGTGAGAAAAGTTTGATAGAGAGGGAGTGAGGACCCTGAGAAAGGAGGGAAGAGGATAAGTTAGACAAGTGTGAAAATGAAAGAGAGCCCAGTACTGTGATGAGATGCTGCGGCCTGAGAAGAGAGACATGCATTGAGAATTTCCCAGGGATGAGGATGGCCAAAAGATTCTAGAGAACTGGAGTGCCTTTGATTCCATTTTACATGGCTTGTCTTCACTGTTCTGAGTTGTGACCCTCTCTATTACTCCTAAACCTTCTATAAAAATTTGTTCCAATGGCATTTTGTGTTCGTGCAGAGAAGTGTCCAAGTCAGAGGTGATGCAGGTGTACCAAGAGCAGAGCTGGTGTGGGGAGAAGACAGTAGCTACCATCATCTAAGGGGTGACAAGGAAGCAGGCCACAGTGTAGACTGACCACAAGAAAGTGAGATGCACACAGCTAAACAGACATGTTAGCCAGGGTGTTAGATTTTTTACAACCTGAGGAATTGTGTCTCAGGGAAGTTTATTTAACAACAGAGGAAAAGGAGACTCAATTCCTATAAGGCTTAAAAAATTAGGAATTTCCAGACAGCTAATCCTTTGGTTATAGTTATAGCCCATACAAGAAAATCACAGAATTGCTACGAAGTAAATAAATACTTCTGAAAAAGTGAATATACAATGATAAATACATAAAATATACATTAAAATGAATATACTTATTGAAGGGTATTGGGAAAATCATGTCAGACTTGATAAAAGAATTAACTTCACAAGATGACTAATGATTATTTTAAAATTGGCATTTATTTTCCAGATCCTTAATTTACAAAAAAGGTATATTGTTTCCAATGGTGCAGATAAATAATGACACGGTTTGATTCAAACTAGGAGAAAGAGAGAGAGGGAAGTGTGTGGAAGAAAAGGGAGAGGTTTATTATCATTGTCCTAGAATTTTCACAAACTCTAAGTTAGAAATTCAGGAAACTAAATCAAATTTCCATTATATCTTACATAATAGAATGTATATAATAGGCAGGTAAAAGTCATCAAGCTTGAGATGTCACAATTCAGGACATATTTTAATGCCAACAGAAATCATTTCAGACATAAGGTGCATTTCCAAAGTGTAAAAAAATCTCTTTCACACACAGCCCCAACAACTATATGTGAGAACATTTGGTACTTACTGCAGAGTCACCAGAGTTTTATGGAGGCTAACATTTCTCTTGGACTTCTATGCTAAACAGAATTTAAGAAAGCAGTGTGAAGGAATATATATGAGAAATAATATATCATGATTGCTAAAGCAGAGGCTATATCTCTGAAAGTTTGGAGTTCAAGGATTCCTGAAGAGTTGCTAATTAATTTTGATGTATTCAGATAAGTTAGGATATGCTGCAGTTATAACCCCAAAGTTCTCAGTGGTGCAGCATAACAAGATTATTTATTACTCATACAATGTCTTCAACAGATGTGGGAGACTGGGCAGGACTACTACTCTCCATGATGCTTAGATTCTATGGCTTTTCCATATCAACACACACTCCCATCATGAACTGCTTTTTAAACACATTAATCTGCAACTCACATTGTGGTTACATGACTATACTAACTTTAAGAAAGCCTGCGCAAATGAAGAAAACAATATAAAAAAATCAATGAATCAAAACTTGGTTTTTTGAAAAGTTAAATAACATTGAGAAACCTTTAGCCAGACTACGAAAAAAAGAGACAACATACAAATAAATAAAATCAGAAATGAAAAAGGAAACATTACAACTGATAGTACAGAAATTCACAGGATCATTAATGGCTACTATGAGCAACCATATGCCAAAAAGAAAAAAAAAAAAGGAAAATCTAGAAAAAATGAACAAATTCCTAGACACATACAACCTACCAAGATGGAACCAGGAAGAAATCCAAAACTTGAACAGATCAATAAACTAACAAGATCAAAGCTGTAATAAAAAGTCTCCCAGTAAAGGAAAGCCCAAGATCTGGTGGCTTCACTGCTAAATTCTACCAAACATTTAAAGGAGAGCTAATATCAATCCTACTAGAACTTTTCCAAAAAACAGACGAGGTGGGAACACTTCCAAACTCATTCTACAAGGCCAATATCACCCTGATACCAAAACAAGACAAAGACACATCAAGAAAGAAAACTGCAGGCCAATATTGTTAATAAATATTGATGCAAAAATCTTCAACAAAATATTAACAAACCAAATTCAACAGTACATTAAAAAAAATCATTCATGATGACGAAGTGGGATTTATCCCTGGGATGCTAGGATGGTTCAGCATATGCAAATCAATCAATGTGATACATCATATCAACAGAATGAAGAATAAAAACCACAGGATCATTTCAATTGATGCTAAAAAAAGCATTTCATAAAATTCAACATCCCGTCATGATAAAACTCCTCAAAAAACTGGGTATAGAAAGAACATACCTCAACATAATAAAAGCCATATATGACAGACCTACAGCTAGTATCATACTGAATGGGGAAAAACTGAAAGTCTTTCCTCTAAGATGTGTAACACAATCCCTCAGTGGACAAGGATGCCCACTTTCATCACTGTTATTCAACATAGTACTGGAAGTCCTGACTAGAGCAATCAGAAAAGAGAAAGAAACAAAGGGCATCCACATTAGAAAGGAAGAAGTCAAATTATCCTTGTTTGCTGATGATATGATCTTATATTTGGAAAAACCTAAAGACTCCACCAGAAAACTATTAGAACTGATAAATTCAGTAAAGTAGCAGGATAGAAAATCAACGTACAAAAATCAGTAGCATTTCTATATGCCAACATTGAACAATCTGAAAAAGAAATAAAGTAATCCCATTTACAGTAGCTACAAATAAAATTAAATACCTAGGAGTTAACTAAAGAAATGAAAACTATAAAACACTGAAGAAATAAATTGAAGAGGACACCAAAAAAATGGAAAAATATTCCATGTTCATGGGTTGGAAGAATTAATATTGTTAAAGTATCCATACTACCCACAGCAATCTATAGATTCAATGCAAGCCCTATCGATACCAACAACATTCTTCAAAGAAATAGAAAAAACAATATGAAAGTTTATATGGCACCACAAAAGACCCAGAATAGCCAACACTATCCTGAGTAAAAAGACCAAAGCTGGAGGAAACACATTACCTGCCTTCAAATTATATACTACAGAGCTATAGTAACCAAAACATCATGGTACTGGCATAAAAACAGATACATAGACCAACGGAACAGAATAGAGAACACAAAAATCCACACACCTACAGAGAACTCATTTTTGAAATGATGACATGAATATCCAATGGGGGAAAGACAGTCTCTTCAATAAACGGTGCTGGGAAAACTGGATATGCATATACAGAAGAATGAAACTAGACCCTTATCTCTCACCATATACAAAAATAAAATAAAAATGGATTAAAAACTTAAATCTAACACCTCAAACTCTGAAACTACTACAAGGAAACATTGGAGAAAGTCTTGAGGACACTGGTCTGGGCAAAAATTTCTTGAGCAATACCCTGCAAGCACAGGCAACCAAAACAAGAATGTATAAATGGGACCACATCTAGTTAAAAAGCTTCTACACAGCAAAGGAAACAATCAACAAAGTGAAAAGACAGCCCACAGATTGGGAGAAAATATTTGCAAACTACTCATCTGACAAGGGATTGATAAACAGAATATACAAAGAGCTCAAATAACTCTATAGGGGAAAAAAATCTAATAATCCCACCAAAAAATAGACAAAAGATCTGAATCGACATTTCTCAAAAAAAGACATACAAATGACAAACAGTCATATGAAAAGGTGCTCAACATCATTGATCATCAGAGAAATGCAAATCAAAACTACAATGATGGGAGGCTGAGGCGGGTGGATCACCTGAGGTCAGGAGTTCGACACCAGCCTGGCCAACAGGGCAAAACCCCGTCTCTACTAAAAATACACAAAATTAGCTGGGTGTGGTGGTGGGCGCCTGTAATCCCAGCTACTCAGGAGGTTGAGGCAGGAGAATCGCTTGAAACAGGGAGGCAGAGGTTGCAGTGATCCGAGACTGTGCCACTGCACTCCAACCTGGGCAACAAGATTGAAACTCTGTCTCAAAAAAAAAAAAAAAAAACAAAACTACAATGAGATATCATCTCACCCCAGTTAAAATCGCTTATATCCAAAGGACAGGCAATAACAAATGCTGGCAAGGATGTGAAGAAAAGGGAGCCCCTGTACACTTTTGGTGAGAATGTAAATTAGTATAACCGCTATGGAGAATAGTTTGAAGTTTCCTCAAAAAAACTAAAAAGACAGCCACCATATGATCCAGTCATCCCACTGCTGGATATATACCCAAAAGAAAGGAAGTTAGCGTATCAAAGAGATAGCTGCACTCCCATGTTTGTTGCAGCACTATTCACAATAGCCAAGATTCAGAAGTGACCTAAGTGTCCATCATCAGATGAATGGATAAAGGACAAAGAAAATGTGGTACATACACACAATGGAACACTATTCAGCCAAAAAAAAGAAGGAGACCCTGTCATCTGCAACAACATGAATCGAACTGGAGCGCATTATGTTAAGTGAAATAAGTCAGGCACAGAAAGACAAACATCATATGTTCTCAGTTATTTGTGGGAACTAAAAATCAAAACAATAGAACTTACAGAGATAGAGAGTAGAAGGATTGTTACTGGAGGCTGGGAAGGATATCAGGGGGACTGGGGGTAGGTGGGGATGGTTAAAATGTATAAAAAAAATAGAAAGAATGAATAAGACCTACTATTTGATAGCATAACATGGTGACTATAGTCAATAATAATTGTATATTTTTAAATAACTGAAAGAGTATAATTGGATTGTAACACAACATTCTCCATGATGTGATTATTAGGCATTATATGCTTGTATCAAAACACCTCATATACTCCATAAATATATAGACCTACAATGAACCCACAAAAATTAAAAATTTAAAACTTTTTTAAAAATTTTGAAAACCATGTACACTCAAAGAAAAGTTCATTTTTTTCTTTCTCTTTTTTCCCTATCTTTTTATTTATTTATTATTTTTTTGACACAGGGTCTTACTATCTTGCTCAGACTCATCTCAAACTCCTGGGCTCAAGTGATTCTCCCTCCTCGGCCTCCAAAAGTGCTGGGATTACAGGTGTGAGCCACCATGCCCAGCCTAAGAAAAATTCATTTGGAGTTGATTTTTGTATATGGTGTGAGATACAGGTCCAATTTCATTCTTCTACTTGTGGATATCTCATTTTCCCAATATCATTTATTGAAGAGTGTCCTTTCTCCATTATGTGTTCTTGGCAAAGTTATACATTGTATATTTCAAAATTGCTAAAAGAGTAGATTTTAAATGTTTTCACCATAAAAAAAAAGTATGTGAGTAGAGATTTAATTGGCCTAATGTAATCATTCCACATTGTAAATATATATATCAAAGTATCACATTATACCCCATAAATATATAGTTATTATTTGATTTCACAGCCATAAAAGAGAAATCATATCCTTTGTAGCAACATGGATACCGCTGGATGCCATTATCCTAAGCAAATTAACCCAGGAACAGAAAACCAAATACCGCATGTTCTCTCTTATAAATGGGAGTTAAACATTGAGAACTCACAAACATAAAGACAATGACAATAGAAACTGGGGACTATTAGAGTGGAGAGGGAGGGAGAGGAGGCAAGGGTTCAAAAACTACCTACTGGATACTATTCTCAGTATCTGGGTGATGAGATCATTCATTCCTCAAGCAACATACCCTTGTAACAAACCTGCACATGTACCCTCTGAATCTAACCTAAAAATTGAAAAAAATGTGTTTAAGAGGATTGAATAAAATGTACAAATAAAATAATAAGAAAAGAATTTGATGAACACAGATGCAAAAATTTTCAACAAAATACTAGCAAACCAAATCCAGCAGCACATCAAAAAGATAATATATGATGATCAAGTGGCTTTTATTCCAAGGACGCAAGGATAGCTCAACACGTGCAAGTCAATAAATGTGATTCACCACATAAACAGAATTAAAAACAAAAACCATATGATCATCTCAAAGTGCAGAAAAAGGACGTGACAAAATTCAGCAACCCTTCATGATAAAAACCCTCAAAAAACTAGGCATAGAAGGAACATACATCAAAATAATAAAAGCCATATACAATAAACCCACAGCGAACATGATACTGAATGGGAAAAAGTTGAAAGCATTCCCCCTAAGAACTTGAATAAGACAAGAAAGCCCACTTTCACCACTAGTACTAGAATTCCTAGCCAAAGCAATCAGGCAAAAGAAAGAAATAAAAGGTATCCAAAGTGGAAAAGAGGAAGTCAAATTATCTCTGTTTACTAATAATATGATCTTATACCTAGAAAACCCTAAAGACTGCTCCAAAAGACTATTAGATCTGATACATTCACTAAAGTGTCGGGATACAAAATCAACATACAAAAATCAATAGTATTTCTATACACCAATAACATTCAAGCTGAGAACCGAATCAAGAATTCAATCCCACTTATAATAGCCAGATACACAAAAATAAAGTACTTAGGAACACATCTAACCAAGGAGGTAAAAGATCTCCACAAGGAGAACTACAAAACACTGATGAAAGAAATGGCCAATGATACAAACAAATGGAAAAACATCCCATATTCATGGATTGGAAGAATCAATATCATTTAAATGACCATATTGCCCAAAGCAATCTACAGATTCAATGCAATTCCTATCAAAATTCCATCATTTTTCACAGAATTAGAAAAAAATCCTAAAATTCATATGGAACTAAAAAGAGCCCAAATAGCCAAAGCAATCTTAAGCAAAATGAAAAAAGCTGGAGGCATCACATTACCTGACTTCAAATTATCCTACAAGGATATAGTAACAAAAACAGCATGGTACTAGCATAAAAACAGACACATTCATTAATGGAAACAGAAGAGAAAACACAGAAATAAAGCCACATACCCTCAGCCAACTGATCTTTAACAAAGTCAACAAAAACATACAATAGCGAAAAGACTCCCTCTTCAATAAATGGTGCTGGGAAAATTGAATTACCATATGCAGAAGAATGAACCTGGATGCCTCTCTCTCACCATATGCAAAAATTAATTCAAGATGGATTAAAGACTTAATGTAAGATCTGAAATTCTAAAACTACTAGAAGAAAACCTAAGAAAAACTCCTCTGGACATGTGCATAGGCAAAGAATTCATCACGAAGACCTCAAAAGCAAATATAACAAAAACAAAATCAGACAAATAGGACTTCATTAAGAAGCCCTAAAAAGCTTCTGCACAGTGAAGATGGGTGATTTCTGCATTTCCAACTGAGGTACCTGGTTCACCTCATTGGGACTAGTCGAACAGTGGGCACAGCCCATGGAGGGCAAGCCAAAGCAGGGCAGGGCATCATCTCACCCAGGAAGTGCAAGGGGTCAGAGGACTTCCCTTTCCAAAGCCAAGGGAAGCTGTGAAAAACTGTACCGGGAAAATCGGGACACTGCCACCTACATATTGTGCTTTTCCAACGGTCTTAGCAAACGACACACCAGGATATTATATCCTGCGTCTGGCTCAGCGGGTCCCATGCCCACAGAACTTTGCTCACTGCTAGCACAGCAGTCTGAGATGGAACTGCAAGGCCACAGGCCTGGCTGGCAGAGGGGCGTCGGCCATTACTGAGGCATGAATAGGTAAACAAAGCATCCAGGAAGCTCAAACTGGGTGGAGTCCACCTCAGCTCAAGGAGGCCTGCCTGCCTCTGTAGACTCCACCACTGGGGGCAGGGCATAGCTAAACAAAAGGAAGCAGAAACTTCTGCAGACTTAAACATCCCTGTCTGACAGCTCTGAAGAGAGCAGTGGTTTTCCCAACACAGTGTTTGAGCTCTGAGAATGGACAGACTGCCTCCTCAAGTGGGTCCCTGACCCCCGTGTAGCCTCACTTGGAGACACCTCCCGGTAGGGACCAAATGACACCTCATACAGCCAGGTGCCCCTCTGAGACGAAGCTTCCAGAGGAAGGATCAGGCAGCAATATTTGCTGTTCTGCAGCCTCCACTGATGATACCCAGGAAAACAGATCTGGAGTGGACCTCCAGCAAACTCCAACAGACATGTAGCTGAGGGACCTGACTGTTAGAAGGACAACTAACAAACACAACGGAATAGCATCAACATCAACAAAAAGGACATCCACACCAAAACCCCATCTGTAGGGCACCATCATCAAAGACCAAAGGCAGATAAAACCAGAAAGATGGGGAGAAACCAGAGCAGAAAAGCTGAAAATTCTAAAAAGCAGGGTGCCCCTTCTCCTCTAAAGGATCACAGCTCCTTGCCTGGAACAGAACAAAGCTGAACAGAGAATGACTTTGATGAGTTGACAGAAGTAGGCTTCAGAAAGTCGGTAATAACAAACTTCTCCCAGCTAAAGCAGGATGTTCAAAACCATCGCAAGGAAGCTAAAAACATTGAAAAAAGATTACACAAATGGCTAACAAGAATAAACGGTGTAGAGAAGACCTTAAATGGCCTCATGGAGCTGAAAACTATGGCACAAGAACTGCGTGATGCATGCACAACCTTCAGTAGCCAATTCGATCAAGTTGAAGAAAGGGTATCAGTGATTGAAGATCAAATGAACGAACTGAAGCAAGAGACGTTGAGAGAAAAAAGAGTAAAAAGAAATAAACAAACCCTCCAAGAAATATGGGACTATGTGAAAAGACAAAATCTATGTTTGATTGGTGTACCTGAAAGTGACAGGGAGAATGGAACCAAGCTGGAAAACACTCTTCAGGATATTATCCAGGAGAACTCCCCCAACCTAGCAAGGCAGGCCAACATTCAAATTCAGGAAATACAGAGAATACCACAAAGATACTCCTCGAAAAGAGCTACTCCAAGACATGTAATTGTCAGATTCACCAAGGTAGAAACGAAGGAAAAAATGTTAAGGACAGCCGAGAGAAAGGTCGGGGAACCCACAAAGGGAAGCCCATCAGATTAACAGCAGATCTCTCGGCAGAAACTCTCCAAGCCAGAAGAGAGTGAGGGTCAATATTCAACATTCTTAAAGAAAAGAATTTTCAACCCAGAATTTCATATCCAGCCAAATTAAGCTTCATAAGTGAAGCAGAAATAAAATCCTTTACAAATAAGCAAATGCTGAGAGAGTCTGTCACCACCAGGCCTGCCTTACAAGAGCTCCTGAAGGAAGCACTAAACATGGAAAGGAAAAACTGGTACCAGCCACTGCAAAAACATGCCAAATTGTAAAGACCATCGATGCTAGGAAGTAACTGCATCAACTAACAGGCAAAATAACCAGCTAACATCATAATGACAGGATCAAATTCACACATAACAACATAAGCCTTAAATGTAAATGGGCTAAATGCCCCAATTAAAAGACACAAACTGGCAAATTGGATAAAGAGTCAAGACCTATCAGTGTGCTGTATTCAGGAGACCCATCTCAAGTGCAGAGACACACATAGGCTCAAAATGAAGGGATGGAGGAAAATCTACCAAGTAAATGGAAAACATAAAAAAAAGCAGGGTTTGCAATCCTAGTCTCTGATAAAACACACTTTAAACCAACAAAGATGAAAAGAGACAAAGAAGAGCATTTACATAATGGTAAAGGGTTCAATTCAACAAGAAGAGCTAACTATCCTAAATATCTATGCACACAATACAGAAGCACCTAGATTCATAAAGCAAGTCATTAGAGACTTACAAAGAGACTTAGACTCCCACACAATAATAATGGGAGACTTTAACACTGCACTGTTAATATTAGACAGATCAACAAGACAGAAGGTTAACAAGGATATCCAGGACTTGAACTCAGCTCCACACCAAGCAGACCTAATAAACATCTACAGAACTCTTCAGTCCAAATCAACAGAATATACATTCTTCTCAACACCACATCACACTTATTCCAAAACTGACCACATAGTTGGAAGTAAAGCACTCCTTAGCAAATGTAAAAGAACAGAAATCACAACAAACTGTCTCTCAGACCACAGTGCAATCAAACTAGAACTCAGGATTAAGAAAGTCACTCAAAACCACTCAACTACATGGTAACTGAACAACCTGCTCCTGGATAACTACTGGGTAAATAACGAAATGAAGGCAGAAATAAAGATGTTCTCTGAAACCAATGAGAACAAAAACACAACGTACCAGAATCTCTGGGACACATTTAAAGCAGTGTGTAGAGGGAAATTTATAGCACTAAATGCTCACAAGAGAAAGCAGGAAAGATCTAAAATTGACACCCTAACATCACAATTAAAAGAACTAAAGAAGCAAGAGCAAACACATTCAAAAGCTACCAGAAGGCAAGAAATAACTAAGACCAGAGCAGAACTGAAGGAGATAGAGACACAAAAAACCCTTCAAAAAATCAATGAATCTAGGAGCTGGCTTTTTGAAAAGATCAACAAAATTGATAGACCACTAGCAAGACTAATAAAGAAGAAAAGAGAGAAGAATCAAATAGACGCCATAAAAAATGAGAAACAGGATATCACCACTGATCCCACAGAAATACAAACTACCATCAGAGAATACCATAAACACCTCTATATAAATAAACTAGAAAACCTAGAAGAAATGGATAAATTCCTGGACACATACAATCTCCCAAGACTAAACCAGGAAGAAGGTGAATCCCTGAATAGAACAATAATAGGCTCTGAAATTGAGGCAAAAATTAATAGCCTACCAAACAAAAAAAGTCCAGGACCAGACGGACTCACAGCCAAATTCTACCGGAGGTATAAAGAGGAGCTGGTACAATTCCTTCTGAAACTATGCCAATCAATAGAAAAAGAGGGAATCCTCTCTAACTCATTTTATGAGGCCAGCATCATCCTACCAAAGCCTGGCAGAGACACACACACAAAAAGAGAATATTAGACCAATATCCCTGATGAACATCAATGCAAAAATCCTCAGTAAAATACTGGCAAACCGAATCCAGCAGCACATCAAAAAGCTTATCCACCACAATCAAGTTGGCTTCATCCCTGGGATGCAAGGCTGGTTCAACATATGCAAATCAATAAATGTAATCCTTCACATAAACAGAACCAAAGACAAAAATGATTATCTCAATAGATGCAGAAAAGGCCTTCAACAAAATTCAACAGCCTTTCATGCTAAAAACTCTCAATAAACTAAGTATTGATGGAACGTATCTCAAAATAATAAGAGCTATTTATGACAAACCCACAGCCAATATCATACTGAATGGGCAAAAACTGGAAAAATTCCCTTTGAAAACTGGCACAAGACAGGGATGCCCTCTCTCACCACTCCTATTCAACATAGGGTTGGAAGTTCTGGTCAGGGTAATCAGGCAGGAGAAAGAAACAAAGGGTATTCAATTAGGAAAAGAGGAAGTCAAATTGTCCCTGTTTGTAGATGACATGATTGTATATTTAGAAAACCTCATCATCTCAGCCCAAAATCTCCTTAAGCTGATAACCAACTTCAGCAAAGTCTCAGGATACAAAATCAATGTGCAAAAATCACAAGCATTCCTATACCTCAATAACAGACAAACAGAGAGCCAAATCATGAATGAACTCCCATTCATAACTGCTTCAAAGAGAATAAAATACATAGGAATCCAACTTACAAGGGATGTAAAGGACCTCTTCAAGGAGAACTACAAACCACTGCTCAACAAAATAAAAGAGGACAAAAACAAATGGAAGAACATTCCATGCTCATGGATAGGAAGAATCAGTATCGTGAGAATGGCCATACTGCCCAAGGTAATTTATAGATTCAATGCCATCCCCATCAAGCTATCAAGGACTTTCTTCACAGAATTGGGAAAAACTACTTTAAAGTTAATATGGAACCAAAAAAGAGCCCACATTTCCAAGACAATCCTAAGCCAAAAGAACAAAGCTGGAGGCATCACGCTACCTGACTTCAAACTATACTACAAGGCTACAGTAACCAAAACAGCATGGTACTGGTACCAAAACAGAGATATAGACCAATGGAACAGAACAGAAGACTCAGAAATAACACCACACATCTACAACCATCTGATCTTTGACAAATCTGACAAAAACAAGAAATGGGGAAAGGATTCCCTATTTAATAAATGGTGCTGGGAAAATTGGCTAGCCATATGTAGAAAGCTGAAACTGGATCCCTTCCTTACACCTTACACAAAAATTAATTCAAGATGGATCAAAGACTTCAATGTTAGACCTAAAACCATAAAAACCCTCGAAGAAAACCTAGGCAATACCATTCAGGACATAGGCATGCGCAAGGACTTCATGACTAAAACACAAAAAGCAACAGCAACAAAAGCCAAAATTGACAAATGGGATCTAATTTAACTAAAGAGCTTCTGCACACCAGAAGAAACTACCATCAGAGTGAACAGGAAACCTACAGAATGGAAGAAAAGTTTTGCAATCTACCCATCTGACAAAGGGCTAATACCCAGAATCTACAAAGAACTTAAACAAATTTACAAGAAAAAAACAAACAACCCCATCAAAAAGTGGGAAAAGGATATGTACAGACACTTCTCAAAAGAAGACATTTATGCAGCCCACAGACACATGAAAAAATGTTCATCATCACTCACCATCAAAGAAATGCAAATCAAAAGGACAATGAGATACCATCTCACACCAGTTAGAATGCGATCATTAAAAAGTCAGGAAACAACAGATGCTGGAGAGGATGTGGAGAAATAGGAATGCTTTTACACTGTTGGTAGGACTGTAAACTAGTTCAGTCATTCTGGAAGACAGTGTGGCGATTCCTCAAGGATCTAGAACTAGAAATACCATTTGACCCAACCATCCCATTACTGGGTATATACCCAAAGGATTATAAATCATGCTGCTATAAAGACACATGCACACGTATGTTTATTGCGGCACTATTCACAATAGCAAAGACTTGGAACCAACCCAAATGTCCATCAATGACAGACTGCATTAAGAAAATGTGACACATATACACCATGGAATACTATGCAGTCATTAAAAAGGATGAGTTCATGTGCTTTGTAGGGACATGGATGAAGCTGGAAACCATCATTCTGAGCAAACTATCACAAGGACAGAAAACCAAACACCGCATGTTCTCACTCATAGGTGGGAACTGAACAATGAGAATGCTTGGACACGGGACAGGGAACATCACACACTGGGGCTTGTCTTGGGTTAGGGGGCAGGGGACGGGATAGCATTAGGAGAAATACCTAATGTAAATGACAAGTTAATGGGTGCAGCAAACCAACATGGCACATGTATACATATGTAACAAACCTGCACATTGTGTACACGCACCTTAGAACTTAAAGTATAATAATAATTAAAAAAAGGTTGGTGGGGGGAAGAATCCCAAATTTAAAAAAGATGCCATAAAAGGTTAAAAAAAAAAAAAAAGCTTCTGCCCAGCAAAATAAATAATCAACAAAGTGAACAGATTGATTAGCTCAATATTGCTAATCAGATAAAAGCAAATTAAAACCACCAGCCAGAATGGGTATTATTAAAAAGTCACAAAATAACAGACGTTGGTGAGAATGTGAAGAAAAGGGAACACTTACACACTGTTAGTGAGAAGGTAAATTAGTACAACCTCTATGGAAAACAGTATGGAGATTTCTCAAACACCTAAAAATAGAACTACCATTCGATCCAGCAAACCCACTACTGAGGGTCTACCCAATGGAAAAGCAATCATCTTATCAAAAAGACACCCACAGTCATATCTTTATCACAGCACTATTCACCATAGCAAAGATATGGAATCAACCTGTCTATGAACAGATGACTCGATAAAGAAAATATGGTACATATACACCGTGGAATACTACTCAGACATAATAAAGAATGAAATAATGTCTTTTGCAGCAACATGAATGGAACTGGAGGCCATTATCTTTTTTTATTATTATTATTATTATTATACTTTAAGTTCTAGGGTACATGTGCATAACGTGCAGGTTTGTTACATATGTATACTTGTGCCATGTTGCTGTGCTGCACCCATCAACTCGTCAGCACCCATCAACTCGTCATTTACATCAGGTATTACTCCCAATGCAATCCCTCCCCCCTCCCCCCACCCCATGATAGGCCCCGGTGTGTGATGTTCCCCTTCCCGAGTCCAAGTGATCTCATTGTTCAGTTCCCACCTATGAGTGAGAACATGCGGTGTTTGGTTTTCTGTTCTTGTGATAGTTTGCTAAGAATGATGGTTTCCAGCTGCATCCATGTCCCTACAAAGGACACAAACTCATCCTTTTTTATGGCTGCATAATATTCCATGGTGTATATGTGCCACATTTTCTTAATCCAGTCTGTCACTGATGGACATTTGGGTTGGTTCCAAGTCTTTGCTATTGTGAATAGTGCTGCAATAAACATATGTGTGCATGTGTCTTTATAGCAGCATGATTTATAATCCTTTGGGTATATACCCAGTAATGGGATGGCTGGGTCATATGGTACTTCTAGTTCTAGATCCTTGAGGAATCGCCACACTGTTTTCCATAATGGTTGAACTAGTTTACAATCCCACCAACAGTGTAAAAGTGTTCCCATTTTGGAGGCCATTATCTTAAGTGAAATAACTCAGAAACAGAAAGCCAAATACGGCAGGTTTTCATTTGTAAGTGGGAGCTAAATAATGTGTACACATGAACATAAAGTATAGAATAACAGACATTGGAGACTACAAGAGGTGGGAGGTTGGGAGGTGAGTGAGGGATGAGAAATTACTTAATGGATCCAATGTACACTATTTGGGTGATGGCTATACTAAAAGCCCAGACTTCACCAGTAGGCAATATATCCATGTATCAAAACTGCATTTGTATCCCCTAAATTTATGTAAATAAAAAAGAAAGAATTGAACAGATAAAATGTACAAATATAAAATAAAACAAAATAATTTTAAAAGGAGGATCAGAAATCTTGGCAAATATTAGTAATGTCTACACAGATACATAGAATATTTTTAGATTTTACTTCTAGGCAAAGAAGGAAAAATAAAATACAAATGTTATATAGTAAAAATAAAATTAAAATATTTCAAGGTATTTTCAAGTATCAGAAGTTTTTTCCCACCTTCCTCCCACTTGTTTCTTGTTTCAGTCTCTTGTGACCAAGGAAAAAAAAGAAATAAAAAATAAGACTTCAAACACTTTATTTATTTTAATCCAAGCCATGTCATTAATGAGGGAATGAGAGCTTTCTTTAATCTATCACAGGGTTTCTCAACCTCGACATTATTGACATTTTGAGCTGGATCATTCTTGGGCACTGTCCTGTGCATTGCAGGATGCGTTAGCAGCCTTTCTGGCCTCTACCCACCAGATTCCACTCCAGTTGTGAAAAGGAAAAGTGTCTTCAGACATTATCAAATGCTCCTCGCAGAGTGGAAACATTAATTCTGGTTGAGAACCACTTTTCTAAGTTTCTTTTGACCAGTAAATCATCTAAAAGGATGAAGATGATCTAAAATATCAAGTGACTCATATTGAGGTCAAGTAGATCAAAGATGAAAGAAACACCTTCTCCCAGATCTACCACTTATTTCCCCTGTGACTTTGGGCAAGTTTCTGAACCACTCTTTACCTTATCTATAAAATGAGAATAATGTTACCTAGCTCAGAAGCTTATTGTAAGAATTAAATGAAACACTATCTACTATTTTCTCTCTGTTTTGGGAAACTATTCCTATTATACACCCAGTTCCTATACAGACACAGGGAGTCTATTTCTGAACTTTCTGTTCTCTTCTATTTGTGTCTCTGCCTATTTCTGTGAGAGTTCCCCGCTGTTTTTATTAACCATTATTATTATTAGCCCTCTATTATCCACAGGTGACTTGTCTGGGAAACTCAGCCATTCATACATGAAGAGGCTGGAAACTGAGAAGTGAAGAAAAGGGCATGTAGAAGCCCTGCACTAAAGGTCAGATACATTTCTCTCACCATAAAGCCCCCAAAGTTATTAAGATGCTTTATAAATTATTTCCTCCTCAGCCCCTACATCATCTTTTGCCTCGCATACAGGTATAGACACCCAATAAATGAGAAACGAAATGACCAATTTCAGATATAAGGCAAACAAGATTATCATTATCAGGCTTCTCCATATCACCAAAGAAGTCCCAAATTAGGTAGGATAGGGATAGGGAAGGTGTTAATACAATCAGGACTGGTGTCAAGATGTCAGTAGTAAGAAGTAACAGGTCTGACATTAAAAGAGTAAATTAAAGGGCAGACATTAATTTAAAAATAAAAACCACATGCTCTGGAGAGTAAGCAGCCATAAACACCACAATAACCCCTTAGCTGCATTACATTGTCAGTGCATAATAAGTGACATTCCTAATAATGACTCTGACATTTTGAAAAAAAATGCTAATTTCTGTTCACTATGTTCCATTTACAAAAAAAAATCAGGGTAGTGTATAAGGCATTTGAAAAAGATTTCCATCACAGGCTTGTAAAATATGTGATTTGCAATGCACTTTAGGGATTCCCTAATCTAATTGTTTTCTAGATGAAGAAAGTCATTTCCGGAAAGATGAAGTGCACTTGCCCAAGGTCGGGCACCAGAGAGACAGAAACGGAATAAAGGTCTTAGTTTGCCAACTCCACAGCAACTGCTTTTTCCACTGCTGCACATCTGCACAAACATAAATATATATTTTAAATTTATTAAGAGTACCAAATTTAATATTTGGCAACTCAACAGGGATAGACTTCAAATATTGGAATTTCCCTCACTGAGCTATTAATCAACTGGTCCTTATTGAGTCTTTGTATTGTTCAAAAAAATTAGATCTGATGGGCGGGTGTCAAAGGAGTGAGAAAGCATAATGGTTGACTCAGATGAATTTTTAGAAGGGAGGGTAAGATTTACATGTAAGAAGTCAGAGCTATGCAAAGCAGTAGGGAGAGTGGTGCCCTGGGAATGGAGGGATAGGAAAGGGCAACCCATGGCTGCTGGTCAAAGAAGGTACAGAGGTGGAATGGGGTGGGACAGATCACCTGGGCTGGACCCAGAAGCATATTTGAGTTGGACCCAGAAGCATATGTAGGCCTTATTAAAAGAAAATAAAAAAGAGAGAGAGAGAGACTCTAGATGTGAAGAATACTAGAAAACACTAGGGGGGTTGGGTGGAAGCCTGGATCATATGTTCCAAAACATTCATTCAAACAAACTATTTAATGAGTTACTTATGAAGATTGGGGGGGGTGGGCTGCTACAGAAAATATTAAAAATTGAGGCTTCCCTGGAAAATCTAAGTTGAAGGGATGGGAGAATAAGGAAAATGGCCCAAACTGCTCTGGAATGGCACTATCTGGTAGAAATATAATACATGCCACACATATAATTTAAAGTTTTTCCAATAAACCCATTTAAAAAGTAAAAAGTAACAGTTGACATTTACTTTAATATTTTAACTAACTCGGTATATCCAAAATGCTATTATTTCAATATGCAATCGATATACAAAAATTATGGAGAAGTTTTACATTGTTTTACTCATACCAAGTCTTTGAAATAGAATGTGCATGTCACACTTAAGCATATCTCAATTTGGGTACTAAATTTTCAACAGAAACACTTGATCTGAACTTAGATATGGTAAAATTTGCAACTGAAAAAGTGAATTCACATACTCAAGTTGTTCCAAACACACTTAAAACTTTTCCAGTAACTGCATCAAATATCAAAAAATCATCTTCCACTAATATTCAAATCCACACCGACAAAACTGCTTCAGTTTTTAAAATTTAAATGCCAATTAACTAACAGTAATTCAAAGTTCAGTTCTCCAGCCCCCCTGGACAAATTTCAAGAGTTGAGTCATACATGTGGCTAGTGGCTACGCATTAGGCAGCTCAGGTGTAGAAGGTTGGTTTTAGCAGTGGAGCAGGGTTATCCCATGACATAAGGCCCTCGGAACATAGACCCAGAATGCACAGAGGTAGACTCTGTATATGAGCTAGTTCACAAAACAGAGCCACTCTATACTATCCAACACTTGGAGAGGATCAAGATAAAAATAGATTTCTAGGGAGGTTAATATGCAGCAGAACAGAGGAAAAAAAAAAAAACAGGGAAGCCAATGAACAGTTTTTTGTCATAAATAAAATGTGAAGTAATGAGAACTCAAACTGGAGGTGGGAAGGAGAAACGCAGGGGAGCTGAGGATCTGAGAGGCAGCTGGATGGAAGAACCAACAAGACTGAAGAAGAGATAGGATACAGAAAAAGAGCCCCCAGCTAAAGACCTCAGAGGAACCTGATTTTTGTTTGATTGGTTGGTTGAGTTTTTTGTGTGTGTGTTTGTTTATTCTCTATTCTCTCTTCTACACATATTTTATAGGAAAAATTATATAACCAAAGGAGTGAAGTACTGTAAAGGTCTGTTTCAAGGAAACCACTGCAAAGAGCACCCCATTTAATATCTGCCTGAATAGGCAATCTATTACACAGCAATGACAAAGTTCTGCCATTTGGATGTCAAAATATTTCTCAGTTTCATTCGTTTGCCTTACAACTGCCCTGTTCAGGCCACGTCTTTTACCCAGATTGTTGCAGTAGCATCCTAACACTGCCTGCTTAGTATTGCTCCACTCCAACCCATTCTCCAAATGGTAGCCAGAGTACTCTCCCCAAACATAAATCAGATCATGTCGCTTTCTTGGTTAAAACAAGTCAGAGGCTTCCCATTGTCCCCCAAGTGAACCCTTTAACATGGTTTTGCAAGACTTTCATGATGCGGCCTTTCCTTCCTTCTCTAGCCTTACATTTCACCATTCCCTGCCTTTCTCACCACTCAACTAACCTACCCATCCCTCTTCCCTAGTCCTATGCTCCTGATTGGTTTTCTCTTCCTGGAAAACACTAATCTATCTCTCTTTCTCTATCTCCATCCGTCTGACTCTGCCTATGTCTCTCTTCTTCCTCCTTTCCCTTCTCTCTCCAGCTCTCACTTCCCAGCCTTTCCGCTTCTTGTTCCTCTGCTTGAAATAATCTATTCTTTACTGGTATGCTTCCTACTTCCTTATGTTACAGTTGAAACCCATGTCATTGCTTTGGTGATCCTCCAAGACTGGGTTAGAATCATGTCTTATATACTCCCACAACTACTGAACTTTATTGTAACGTAATATCCATTGTGTTGGTATTATAATTATCCATGTCATTTTTCTTGTTTGTTTTCCAACTAGAAGATAAGCTCATTAAGGACAAGGACTCTGTAAGAGTTTAGCTGATAGGAGACACAGAATAAAAATGGGTTACATAAATAAATAGAATGTAATACAATTTAATATCAAAAGTAACTGACTTACTAAATGCAGAGTAGTGGCAATAAATAATTTTGTTAGGGCATCAATCCAATTAGACCCAAATTTTACCTTCTTAAAGTTTAAATCTAAAAAAGATAACTGAGAAAGATAGATAGCAATGATCTCAGCTGTCCAGATCTTTATACAAAAATGGTATTTTTATTATTAAAATGCATTTTATTATAGTTATAGATGTTAACATAAGGAAAAGCTGGAGGAATGGTATACAGGAACTCTGTACTATTTTTGCAACTCATTGAAAGCAAATCTCAAATGATCCCAAATTTAAAAGCTTTTTAAAATGATTTTGGATGCATTCTCTCCTTCTTAGGTATGTAATCCCCTTCAAAAAAGGAATTTCATGAAAATGTGAGGGCAAAAGAATGAAAATCTGAAAGTTTTCCAAAATGAATATTGATCATGGGTCTCAGACATATATTCAGAATGCCTAAAATATTCTCTTCATTGCATTACTAAACATGTTATGATGAGTCTGGTCTATACAACTTTTTTTTTCTTGCTATAAAGATAAAAGTAAATATAGAAAATTAAGATTTTTTTGCCATAAACTGCTTTGGTTCTCAAAAATGCTTTGATTCTCAAAATTTCATAATGCCTACAATGGCTAAAATACTATTCTTAGTTAAGAAACTGCCATATCAATTTAGTTGAAACACACTATAATTGTATCACAGTTCAGTAATAGATTATGTGTCTCAATTACAGAAAACCCTTGAGAGAGAAAAATCATATGAAAAGTGAAGCCCCATGCTGAGGGTATAAGTCATAAAAGCCAGTTAAGCAGGGAAAAGAGTCTATCCAATTTCATATTTTAATTATATTTTAAAATATTTGTTCAGAAAATGCCATCCTCTAACAAATTAGCCCTCAGTTACACAGCTGACAAATAGTTAAAGACATATGACATGACATAGACCCTAACAGAGTAAGACGAAACATTCAATATAATTTATGACATATATAACCTAGTTATTTAAACAGATGATTATTCTGGTTCTCTTTCAGTCTGCTACAAATTCACATGGGGCTTTTCTTATCATCTGGGAAGTCCTGTTAAGTCCCCAGAACTGAAGCCAATGGGCAACAAGTGTGCATTCATTCTAAAGTCAGCTGCTAACTTAGTGACAGGCTGCCAGACTGGTTCAGTAACCACCACCTACACTCAACTTATTTAGGAGAGACCCAGAGAGACAGAAAAATGAGGAGAGGTGATTCTCAAAGTGAGAAGAAATGAGAGGATCCGGGCATTTTGTTTTCTTCCTCATAGGGACATTCTCTCCTCCTTCAAGCCAGGTCAAGGGGACACTAAGAAAATCCTTTGAAGAGATGGGAGAAATGCTTGTCAGAAGGGAAGAGGAGCATCTCACTCTGCAGTTGGTGCTTGCTGAGCTGCACATATTCACAGGTTTGCCCTGTCCCACCAGACTAGAGGGCAAGAGGATTCTTAGGGAAGACCTGATAGCAATCATAGACCTTTAAGGAGCACCAAGACTAGTGCCAGACTGTCCTTTGGAGAGGTCTGAGAGCTGCCCCCTGACAGCTGGGAGAGAAGGAAGCAGTGCAAGCAACTGTACTTCCTGAGATTCAGGGGCACAAGGGTGACTGGTTTCTCTGTAGGCCAAGTAGATGCTGTGGGAGGTAGGTAGCCAACTCTGCTTGATTGCCTGATCCTCCACTGATGCTGTGGGGGAAAATGGAACAGGGTTGGGGTAGCCTTCACATTATCACTGTAAGGGATTGAACACTTGAATGTTAATTTCATTTTGACTTGCGGTCTTAATCAGCTGCCCTGACAACTGGCAGCTCAGATCTCTCTAGCTTGCCTGAGCTCCTGACAGAAACTGAGGCCAATGGAGGTAAAGGAACTGGCCTAGTATTCCTAACTAGTATGTGGTGGATCCCAGAATTAAACACTGGCCATTTTCCAAAAAGTAGTCTTTACTTTCTAAGAATAATATACATAACTAGCGGAGAGTAATTAAACCCACAAGATTGAGCCCTTTCAAGCAGAGTTCACAAAATGGTCAACTTTAGCAGAAGACTTGTTACTCATTGCAAATAACACAAAGGGTTCTGGTATTAATTTCCAATCTGACCTCTCTTGAAACCAGGTATGTGGTTGAGGGAAATAACTTTCTTCTGGTTCTACAAACCCTAGAAAATTCCTATTAACTTTATTTCTAGATTTGCTTCACTCTAATGGTTTTGAAAAATGTTTGTTGCTCTTTTTACCTGAAAAGAATTCTCTCACTAATCTGAACCATGGTAGTTTTTTATTTTGAACATGGGGATCACATTATATTTGGTGTTAACTTAATATCTGGATATATTCACTAGTTTTTTTACACATTATGTTTATGAGATTAATCCATGTCTTTGTTCTGTTTTATTTCCAACTAGTATTCCATGGTAGGAACATAAGTTCCACAACTTATTTATTCTGCTATTAAAGGACATTTAGGTTGTTTCCTTCAGAGGCTATTACAAATAAAACTATCACAAACATTAGTGTACAGGTGTTTCTGTGGACAAATATTTTCATTATTTTAAGTAACTACTTAGGAGTGCTAAGTCACAGAGGTTTCTATTAACTTTTGGTGTTTGACTTACAGATCACAAAACACATATTTGGCTTATTACATCATAATACAAATAATTTTTTCATTTTCCTGATACTTCTAGAATGTAGTAACTTAAAATCTACTTGCTGTCCTAAATTCGTTTTGAGTGTTGTTCTGCATTTTAGTTCTGCAAATAAAGTCAAGACATGGCAATTACTGTCTTGTAAAGAAATTATTTATATTTACATACTACATATATTTCATATGTTGTTCATTACCTCCTGCATTTCCATGTTCTGTCCAGTATCATTTCGTTCCTAAAATCTCTTGTAGAGGAGGACGGCTGGAAAGGAATTCCCTTGGTCTTTGTCTGAAAATGTCTTTATCTTTTCCTTATTTTTGAAGCAAATTTTTGCTAGGCATAGAATTCTAGGCTATTTGTTATAAGCAGTTTTAAAGATATTAATTCCACTGCTTTTGGGGTTTGTTTCTGACAAGACATCAGCTGTCAGTTACATTGCTGCTTCTTTGAAGGCAATCTTCTCTCACCACTTTAAAGATCTTCTCAATGACTTTGCCTTTGTTTATCTGCTGATTTTCCATGAAGTGCGTAAGTCTGGTTTCTTCTTTTTTTGCTACTTGGGGTTTTGTGAACTTCATTCTCTGGGTTGATGTTGCTCATCAGTTTTAAACAAATTATCGGTTATTACCTTTTCAAATAATGCCTTAGCCTTATTCTCTTTCTCCTTTTCCTCTGGAGCTTCAATTATGTGTATCACATGTCTATTACATGCTAGTCTTTTTCCCACTTTGTTTTCCCTCTCTGTGTTTCTGTTTAAGTATTTTATATTGATCTATATTTCAGTTTACTAATTCTGGATTCTGCTATGTGCCCTCTCCAGCTAAACTCATTCATTGTTTTTAATTTTAGATATTGCATTTTTTAGTTCTAAACTTTCTGATTATTATTTAAGCATTCTGATTGCTTTCAATTTTCCATCCTTTCATCTTTTGTCCTTTCCTCTATTTTGAACATATCATTTAACATATTATAACTATCTGCTAACATTAATACCTGTGCATCTGCATTTTTCTCTTGATTTTCATTGTCTTTCCTCTTTACATATCTAGATATTATATTGTGTGCCAGACACTGTATATAGAAGAATCATAGATGCTCCAGATAATTTTATCTTCCACCAGAGAGGATTTCTCTTTTACCCCATTAGGCAATAAGAGTGGTTAATCAACTCAATCCAATCAGAATTTGTGCTTAATCAGAAATATACTGCAAGTTTAGTAAGATTCAAGCTATCTCTGGTATGTTCATGCTCCTAAATCCTGAAGGGTATACATCGCCTTAGCACTGGAAATTAACAGAGACAGTTCTGTCCTTCAAAAGTTTTCAGCTTAGCTCTTTAGCCTCCTACTTCATTCAGTTTCAAAATGTGGCAAATGTCTCGAAAGGGAAACCAGCCATGTGCTTTAAGTAGAGCTCCTCCCTGGCAGCACTGTACAATTTAAAGAAATTTCAATCTGCCTTTTAGAAGTTTTGGGGCTAGCTCTCCCATTTCTTGTGTAACCACAGAACTATGAAAATATTCCAAAATGAAAATTGTTTCTGCATTTAAGGCTCCTCAATATTTTAATTTGTCATGACAGCACCATACAGCTGCTAAAAGGTTGCTGACTTCTGTTCCCAAGCAGAAGCCCTTTCCTTGGACTAAGCCTGATTCACAGCCTGTCCCTAGAGAAACAGTGTAGTTATCAAGTTACTTTGGAAAAATTCTCCCTTTTCTATAATTTTAGCTCATCTAGACCTTATTTTCACAGTTCTCTGTTGCCTTTAAGATGATTTCTGTAATGTATCCAGTTTTGTCTAGTGGGAGAGTATGCCTGTAGCAACCTATTTTATTTCACTCTTAAGTCATTTTTTCAATGTAATTTAAATCATTTCACTTGAGTGAAGTTGCACATGTTGAGAGTTCACTTGCATATCTTTTTCTGCTAACTATTTTTAAGTTTCCTTGCCCCTTTTTCTATTGACTCTTTTCCTTTATCGTTTTCAAGACATTTTCTCTGTATTTTGGAGGTTACTTCTCTGAGATAGGAGTCACAAATAATGTTTTTCCAGTGTGTATCTTGTCTTTTGACTTATGTTGTTATTTTTAAATTGAAGATGTTTTGGCTTTTTGTATGTGACTGAACTTCATGGCTTCTGAATTTTGTGACACAGATTGATAAGCCTTCCCTACTCCAAGTTAATAAGAAAATTATCCCTTGCTTTCATCTAATATTTTTGTTTCATTTTTTTACATTTGAAATTTTGTTCTATTTCAAATTGATCATGCTGATAGGCACATTCTTTCCTTTCTCCCCAGATGGCTACTTAGATTTCCTAAGATCATCTTTTCCTCACTAAAGTGGAATGTCATCATTATCATATGCTAAATTCCCATGTGTATTTGATCCTATTTCTGAACTTTCTGTTCTATTGTAGCAGGTATCTATTTGCACACTAGAAACAAACTTTTATTTATATTATATATTTTAATATCCAGTACAGTGGATCTCATTTCCCTACATGCTTTTCTTTTTCAGAGTTTTCACAGCTTTTCTGGCTTGCAAATTTTTCCATAGAATTTTAGAATCAGCTTGATTTGTGCCTTAGATGGCTTATTGGTATTTTTATCAGGAGTGGGTTAAATATATAAATTAACATAGAGAGACCTGACAGTGAAATTTAGTTTTTCTATCCACGAATATGGTATATATTACTACTTTAAAGCCATTTTTTGAAATATTTTAGTATTATTTAAATGGTATTTTTTATTCAGATCTTACACATTTCTTGTGATGAGTACTTTTTAGTTGTTAATGTAATTATATTTGCTTTCTTATATAGTCTCATTTTGAAGACAATAGACTGGAATGAACTTTTCAATACCTGAAAATGAGATTGCTCTTCAGTACCTAAAAGTACCAAAGAAGCCATAGTGATGAAACAGAATTACTGAGGGTAAAGAAAGAAGGCTTCTCTCATTGAGGTCAGCCCATTTAATAAAAATTGTTTTCACAAAGTGGGATAGATTTATTGAGGAATTCAAACTATTCTTCTAAAATCCTCTATATAATTAATCCAAAATAAAAACCTGGGAGTACTCCTTGACTACTCCTGCTCCTTCCATTGACCATCTCATGGTTTTTAACTAATGATGAGCACCAAAATCACATTTGTAGCTTTAAAAAATACATATAGCTAGGCCTTATTCTTGATGATTCTGGTTCAGATATAAAGCAAGTCTAGGCATATATAGGAATACCTCCAAGACATTTTGGGTTCACTTCCAAACCACCATAACAAAACAAATATTTCAATAAAGTGAGCCACACATTTTTTTGGTTTCCCAGTGCATATGAAAGGTATGTTTAAATGTTTAAACTATACTTTAGTCTACTAAGTGTGTAATATCATTATGTCTAAAAACCGTTTTATATATATATATATATATATATATATATATATATATACACACACACACACATTAATTTAAAAATACTTTATTCCTAAAAAAAGCTAACCATCACCTGGGCCTTCAGTGAGTTGTAATTTTTTTGCTAGTTGAGGATCTTGCCGTGATGTTGATGGCTGTTGACTGATCAGGGTGGTGGTTGCTGAATACTGAGGTAGCTGTGGCAATTTCTTAAAATAAGACAACAATGAAGTTTGCCATGTTGATTGGCTCCTCCTTTCAGGAAAGATTTCTCTGTAGCATGTAATGCCATTTCATTGCATTTTACCCACAGTAGAACTTCTTTCAAAATTGGAGTCAATCCTCTCAACCCCTGCTGCTGCTTTATCAACTAAGTTTATATATGTATCCTTTGTTGTCATTTCCATAATGTTTACAGCACCTTCACCAAGAGTAGATTCCATCTCAAGAAATTACTTGCTTTGCTTATCCATAAGAAACAACCCCTCATCCATTCAAGGTTGATCATGAGATTGTAGCAATTCAGTCACATCTTCAGGCTTCACTTCTAGTGCTAGTTCTTTTGCTATTTCCATCACATCTGCAGTTACTTCCTCCACCAAGTCTTCAATCCCTTAAAGTCATCCATCAGGGCTGGAGTCACCTTTTCCCAAACTCCTGTTAAAGTTGATTTTTTTTTTTTTTTTTTTGAGACAGTCTGTCACCCAGGCTGGAAGTGCAGTGGAGCAATCACAGCTCACTGCAGCCCTGTCCTCCCAGGCTCAAGATATCCTCCCACCTCAGCCTCTTGAGTAGCTGGGACCACAGGAGTGCACCATCATACCTGCCTATTTTTATATTTTTTATATTTTGTAGATACAGGGTCTCCCTGTGTTGCCCAGGCTAGTCTCAAACTTCTGGACCCAAGTATTCCTCCTGCCCTGACCTCCCAAAGTGTTGGGATTATAGGTGTGAGCTACCATACCCAGCTGAATGTTGATATTTTGACCTCCTCCCATGAATCACAAATGTTCTTAATGGCATCTAGAATGTTAAATTCTTTCCAGATGATTTTTAATTTACCCAGATCCATCAGAGGAATCATTATGTATGGCAGCTATAGCCTTACAAGATGTATTTGGGTGTCCAGGAACATTGTCAATGAGCAGTAATACTTTGCCAGAAATCTTTTTGTTCTGAGCAGTAGGTCTCAACAGCGAGCTTAAAATATTCAGTAAACCATGTTGTAAGGAGATGTGCTGTCACCCAGGCTTGTAGTTTCATTTATAGAGCACAGGAAGAATAGATTTAGCATAATTCTTAACGATCCTAGGATTTTCAGAATGGTAAATAAGCATTGTCTTTAAGTCATCAGCTGCATTAGTCCCTACCAAGAGAGTCAGCCTGTCCTCTGAAGTTCTGAAGCCAGGCATTGACTTCTCTCTAGTTATGAAAGTCCTAGATAACATCTTCTTCCTGTAGAAGACTGTTTTGTCTATATTAAAAATCTGATGTTTAGTATAGCTACCTTTATTTATGACCTTAGTTAGATCTTCCAGATAACTTGCTGCAGCTTCTATATCAGTACTTGCTGCTTCACCTCATACTTTTGTGTTATGGAAACGGTTTCTTTCCTTAAACCTCATGAACCAACTTTTTCTATCTTCCAGCTTTTCTTCCAACTCCCTCACTTCTCAGCTCTCACAGAACTGAAGAGAGTTAGAGCCTGTTCTGGATTAGGCTTTGGCTTAAAGGGATATTGTAATAGAAGAACGTTGATCTATCCAAATTACTCAAGCGTTCTCCATACCAAAGATAAGGAAGGCTTGCTTTCTTAGTATGTTCACTGAAGTAGCACTTTTAATTTCAAGAACATTTCCCTTGCATTCATGGGTTGGCTAACCGTTGCAAGAAGCCTAGCTTTTAGCTTATCTTGGCTTCCAACTGCCTTCCTCACTAAGCATAATCATTTCCAGCTTCTGATTTCAAGTGAGAGACATGCAACTCTTCCTTTCACCTGAATACTCAAGAGGCCACTATAGGCCTCACTTTAATATTGTTGTGTATCAGGGAATAGGAATGTCCAACGAGAGGGAGAGAAACAGGGTAACAGCCGGTAGGTAGTCAGAACACACACGTTGATCAATTAAGTTTGCCATCCTATATGGGTGTGGTTTGTGGCACCCCAGAACAATTACAATAGTAGTGTCAAAGATCACTGATCACAGATCACCATAACAGACATACTAATAATGAACAAGTTTGAAATATTGCAGGAATCACCAAACTATGACACAGAGACACAACATGAGCACCTTATGTCAGAAAAATGGTGCTGGTAGACTTGTTTGATGCAGGGTTGTGAAGCTTTCAATTTGTAAAATATGTAATATATGTGAAGCACAAAAAAACAAGGTATGCCTGTTATATGCATGTCTTTGTGTACATGTACATACACACATATTTAGCTCCAGTGATTCTGGCTCCCCACCCTTTAAAAATCATTAATAAAAGAAAAACTAAATCCAATTGACAATCATTAATAAAAGACAAACTAAATCCAATTGACAATATATCCTTAATATCTCTGCAATACACTTCACCCTTACCTTTGTGAATTTAAATCAATACTTCATCTACTCACACCTAGACTACTCTAGCAATATCCTCATTCCAGAATCTACTTTGCCCCTTACGATCCTGCCTCCAAACAGATGACATGGTCACCTATGTAAAACAAAAAGCTGACCATGCCATGTGCCAACATAAATTCCTTCAAAATTCTCCTAAATATTGACCCCTGCTGACGGATGCCCATCCATACCTTTCCACTAGTGTGTTGCACAATGAGACTGAGAAAAATAAAGACAATGTGATTTTTCCATGAAACCAAATGTATTCACTTTAGATTATCTGTATTCTATGATTACACATTTAGTATCAATATATTCTTTGTTTTATGAAATCATGGTGGCAGAGGTAGCATTTTTAAATGTCCTGACCTGGCAAAACGAAAAGGTTGTGAACTTCATGTTAGTCTCCACAGTGTTTAAAATGACACTTGCCAATGTGATCAAAAGGAACCACTGACTGCAGAATGAAGTACAAGCTCCTTAATGGACCATCATCTCTGACACAAAGACTAGCCCCTTACTTTCTTAAAACAGTAATACATTTCATTCATTCATGTTTTCTTGAAAAAATTATACTAACATTAGTTTACCACCTACTACATGCAAAGCATTATGTTAGATGGGATACAAAGATGATCAAGATAGAAAATGGGCTCTGCCTAAAAGGAAGTTAGAGTACTAGGGGTTTTACATTTTGGAGTCAACAAGCCATGGTTTCAAATTGGTGTTAACTATATGACCTGTCTATAATTATTGTTAGCTATTAAATTATAACTGTGAACACTGGAAAGAAATGAATCAAGAGCTGAGAGGTGAGAAATGAATGGGTATAAAACTAGGTGAATGGGGAAGTAGGATTGAAGAGAAAGCAGTATAAGCAATGGAAACTGCCTGTCCAGAGTTTCAGGTGGGAGGCAAATCACTGGTGCTTGAACTGAAAGGATGTCAGAGACTAGAGCCACAGAGATGGGGAATGGAATCTTAGCTAGACTCATGAGGTAGGCTAGATGACACCATACCTTGCATGCCACATAGGGAATTTGATCTTCATTCTAAAAGTAATGGGAAGTCATTGAATGAACACTGAAACAGTAGAAAGATGATGAATAGTTTTTCAGCAGTGGACGATCAGACTTGTGCTTTGAAAAAACAACTGTGGCTGCAGTTTGTAGAACAAGACTGGAAGGAAGCAAGAGTAAAAACAAGCAGACAAGTTGGGAAGCTGCTGAAATAGTCTAGTTAAGAAATAATGGTAGCATGAAGTAGGGAGTAGCAATGAAGAGGAGGAAAACTAAAAAAAAAAAAAAAATGTAAAGATACTTAGGAGAACAGACTGACCACCAACAATCATGTTTATAGTCCCCTGGAAACATCATGGTGTTTCATTTTTTGTTGCCTTTAGAATGACCTACCCTCCTTCTTCCAATATACCCTTGATTTTCTAATTTCCAAAAGTAATGAATGTTGTACTAGTTTCCTAGGGCTGCTGTAATAAAATACCAAAAACTGGGTGGCTTAAAACAACAGAAATTTATTGTTCCTCAGTTCTGGAGGCTAAAAGTCTGAAATCAAGGTGTTGGCAGGGTGAGGCTCCCTCTGAAAACTTTCTTACCTCTTCCTACCTTCTCGTGATTTACAGGCAATATTTGGTTTGCAGCTACGTAACTCCAGTCCTTGCCTTGTCATGAGCATTTTCCCTGTGTCTCTGTATTAACATGGCCATCTTCTTAAAAGGACACCAGTCATTGGAATGCAGCCCACCCTCCTCCAGTATGACCTCATCTCAACCACATCTGCAACAACCCTATTTCTAAACAAGGCCACATTCTGAGGTACTAGGAGTTAGAACCTCAGCATATCTTTTGGGGGGGGGGACATAATTCAACCCACAAATAAGTGCCTACACAAAAAAACTGCAGTAGTAGTAAACAGTAAAATGTGAAGTCTCCCTCTCTATCTTCAAGCCTAAGCCACTTAATATAGGGTATTCAACTGGCCACAGATAATAGTTCAGGATTGAATGTGTGAATGAACGTGGGGCAGTAAGACATGAGGGAAGATTTTCCTTTGGAAAAGAAGGTTCCTCACTCTTCCATAAAGCTCTCTTCTGGATGGAGTGGTGTGCAAATGTGTATCCTGGAAGTGTTGCAGCCCTTCCATAACACATGGGGGGCCAACTTTAGGAGGAAGCTGACAATCTCCTTAATATCCTGCTGAGCTGCTGCATCAAACTGACTCAAGCTTGAATGCTTTCCACTGGTTACAACCACCATTATTTATGTCTTTCATGTGTAAATTTGTTTTGAGTTGGGTTTTTTTAGTGTAAATCTTAATGAATAAAGGATATCAGGCATTGTACAATCATCATCTTCCCATTGCTTCTGCATTCAGAATAATTTCTCATTTTAGGAATTAAAGAAAACATATCCTTCCTTCCACAATGATCATTTACATAAGGCATGAACAATAACCTAAATGGTAAAATGTAAAAATAGAAAAAGATTAAGTTCATGTATCTTTTCATTTTCCTTTCATCAGCAAAGATGCTGGAACACAGATAATGCAGGGAAATACTTTTGTACAAAATTTCTATCAATGAAAGCACAACACCAGCAAAGATGGATTACCTTGTATTTATCCATTCAGAGAACACATCGGATGGTGAGGACTTTTTGGAATGACAACAAAGCTCTATTTGAATACTTGAATTTCCCCCAAAACAAAAGCCCTGACTTTGATGAGGGTTACTTATTGAGTCTCAAAGTGTGGCCCATGAACCAGCAGAATCAGCATCAACTGTGAGCTTGTTAGAAATGCAGTTTCAGGCCCCACCCTAGACTTACTGAATCACAAAGTAGATTTCAACAAGATCTCCAGGTGATAGTATGTATGTTAAAGTTTGAGAAGCACTAGCATATTACATTGTTAAGACAATTATGCTACTAAAACTGAAAAATCTGTGAAGCCCTGCGTCCTGAAATGGTCAAGCTGATCGTACAGCAGTGGCTCTTAACCCTGGCTGTACATTAGAATCACCTGGGGAGGCTGGGCGTGGTGGTTCACACCTGTAATCCCAGGTAAAATCCCAACACTTTGGGAGGCCGAAGTGGGCGCATCGCTTGAGCCCAGGAGTTCCAGGCCAGCCTGGGCAACATGGTGAAACCCCGTCTCAAACAAAACAAAAGAAACAAACAAAAAACACACTCTCTCTCTCTATATATATATGTACACACAAAAATTAGCTGGGCGTGGTGATGTGCACCTGTGGTCCCAGCTACTCGGGGGTGCTAAGCTGGGAGGATTGCTTGAGCCCAAGAGGTGGAGGCTGCAGTGGGCCGAGATTGTGCCACTGCACTCCAGCCTGGGAAACAGAGTGAGACCCTGTCTTAAAATAATAATAATAATAATAATAATCACCTGGGGAGCTTTTAAAGTGATGCTAAGGCTCAAGGCAAAACCCCCCTAAACCGTATGGATCAAAATTTTTCTTTGAGTTGGGCTTAAGATCAGCAAAACATTTTAAGAAGCCCTTGGGTGATTCTTTTTTTTCCTTTATTAAAATAGTGAGTTTTATTTCACTTGTATATTTCTGTCTCCCCACCATTTCCATGTCTGACCACTGCTACTAATACGTCATAACATTCCATACATACTTAAAACCAAGCAAAGAGTGGAGTTCCATCTTTAAAAACTAAACAGGCATTTTGGACAACACATTCTTGGCAATGCAACCTGGACAACATTTATCAAACATAGTAGGGAAAGTTCTCACTCTGCATTATAAAAAGGAGAGCCAGATATCAACTGTTATGGAAATGAAGTAAGACGGAAAATTTTTAACAAATTGTCCAAAATATTTTCTTAAAGAGACTTCCTCTACTGCCAGAGATCTTGAATAGCCTCCTGGTCAGTCATCCAGAAGCAATTCTTCACATAACTGATGAACCTGGCTTCCACTCTGGGAAGAGAACCACCTTTTCTATACTTGCTTGCATTTTTGCTTTAATGTCTTCTACAGAACTAGGTCCTTTTGGTGTTTTAGGAGTTTTTTCCTGTTTTTTGAAGGATTCTTGTCCTTTTGCACTTGGTGTTGATGATGGTTTTGAGTCTTTTCCATTCTGATTTGACTTGTGTGCATTTTTGGCTGGAGTAACTCCTATAGATTTCTTCACTGGTGTGGCGCTTTTTCTTCAGTTTCTTCATCATCAAAATCATCATCATCATCATCATCATCATCATCTTCATCTTCATCTTCATCAGCAGCAAGTATTACTTTTTTCTGTGGAACCTTGCTACCACTTCCAGGGGCCAACCACTTTCCAGATATACTTAAGAGTTTCACATCCTCCTCCTCTTCATCTTCTGACTCTGCATCTTCCTCCACTAAGTGCTATCCACTAATATGCACTGGCCCTGAACCACACTTCAACCATAAGAGCACTGGTGGTGTTATTTCAAAGCCCCCAAGGGAAATCGTTGGCTCTATAGACATTTTCAAAGTTGCCAGTGTTACTTTAATTGGACTGCCTTCATAATTCATTGCCTCTGCTTCAACAATGTACAATTCATCCTTTGCACCAGCCCCTAAACTGACTGTTCTTAAAGATAACTGGTGCTCATTTTCATCATTATCCACCTTAAAGTGATCATCTTTGTCGGCCTTTAGTTCACAACCGAAAAGATAGTTCTGGGGCCTCAGGGGGCTCACGTCCACATCCATCGAATCTTCCATTGGGTAGCTACACACACTTAGGTGGGAGAGAAGGCGGATAGAGACAAACGACCCCACTCAAGAGAACAGCCGCACAGGACAGAATCACACCTGGGCAGGTGATTCTTATATGCAACTGTGGCTGAGAATTATTAGTGTAAAGCAGCAGTTCTCAAACTTGAGTGTGCATCAGAATAACCTAGAGGGCTTGTTAAGATACAGATTACCATGCCCAACTCTCAATTTCTGATCTAGCAGGTTTCAGGTAAGGCCCAATAATTAGCATTTCTAATAAATTCTCAGATGTTACTGACGCTGTTCCTCCAGGACCACACTTTGAGAACCACTGATGTAGAGAAAAAAAAAGTGACTGAACTGGAAACTCAAAAGGCTGCCCAGGGTCTCTTAAAGGCAAAATAATTCACTATCTCATACCCATTAGGATGGCCACTATCAAAAGAACAGAAAATAACAAGTGTTAGGATGCAGAGAAATTGGAATCCTTGTATACTGTTGGTGGGAATGTAAAATAGTGCAGTTATTATTAAAAATAGTACAGAGGTTTCTCGAAAAATTGAAAATAAAATTACCATATGATCTAGCAATCTCACTTCTGTGTATATAGCCAAAAGAACTGAAAATAGGATCTCAAAGAATTATTTGCACACCCATGTTTATTGCAGTATTATTCAGAACAGCCAAGAAGTGGAAGCAACCTAGATGTCTAACAGATAAACAGATAAACAAAATGTCATATATGCATACAATGGAATACTATGCAGCTTTAAACAGAAGGAAATACTGTCACAAGCTATGACACGAATGAACCTCAAGGACATTATGCTAAGTAAAATAAGCCAGGTACAAAAATATAAATACTCTATGATTCCACTCATATGAAGTATCTAAAGTAGTCAAAATCATAGAAAGTAGAAAGGTGGTTGCCAAGAGCTGGTGGAAGAGGGAGAGGGAACTAATGCTCAATGGGTATACAGTTTCAGTTTTGCAAGATGAAAAAGTTCTAGAGATCTGCTATACAACAACATGAATATACTTAACACTATTGAACTATATGCTTAAAAACTGTTAGGATAAATGTAATGTTTTTTCAACTACAATAAATAGGGCAAAATAATTCAGATAATCACTTTTTAAAAGTTATTTGCTTTAATGTACATGCATATGTTATTTAAATTTTTACAACAAATTTTATTCTAAAACGCTTCAAATATAATTATTTTACAGTTCCCCAATAAAATAAACCAAATTTTCAATCAAGAAATACTTCAAAATCATGATTTAAATATTTTAGACCCCTTTTTGCTATTCAAAGTGCTTTGGTTTGAACTTCTTTGTGTAGACATTTTTCTCTGAGATTCTCTCTAAATGATGAGGTAAAACACCACGACATTAAAATACCACTTTAATCTTACAACTGCCCCAACATGAACTCCTTAGCTTTTGTCAGAACCCCAGAGTCCTCTTATCCAAAATTAAGAACTCCTGCTCTCAGAGGGTATCCCTACTGGGTATAGTGCCCTATAAGGGTGTTCCCATGGAACTGCAGTAAAACTTTGTGTTAATTACCTCAGTGTCACCTACAACTCTGCAAGCTTCTTGAAAACCAAGAAGAGTCTTAAATTTATCTATCTTTGGCACCTAGATGTGCATGAGAATATATTCAATGAAACCTCTATAGACACATGATTGAATAAAAGATCTCTATATTCCCTTCCACTCTGTACACTATTGATAATTTGCAAGAGGTGAAATGTTTTCTATAGGCATATCATTTGGAATGATTAGAGCAGGCAAAGGGTACAAATAGAAAACAGAATTCTACCTCCTTTTCTTCACAAGTGCTATAGTACTCATAGAGAATAAAGATGTAAATCTTTCTGGCTAGACACCTTGTACCTTTCCCTGGAATCCCAAGCCCTCAACCGCAGTGATCACCAGCCACTGACAAACACTTCAGAGATTCTCAGGACCTAGACACGTCTCAAAGAGAAACTACATAAAGGGCTATTTAGAGAACTGACACTTTCATTTTAAAAATCCCCAAAACACGAACCAGCAATGGTAATGCAATAATTCTGGAGACTGGTGGTTCTAACAAAGACAACTGAGAGGAAATAGGGAACAGATACACAGGTATTTAGACATAATTGGAGGGAAGTAGTCAAGAGATAAAACTCAGCTGGGGCCATCAACCAACTCTAATAACTTGTTCATTACAGGATTTAGGATGATGTGGTCCACATTCTCCCTGACAATTCAATTATGTTAACAGATTTATACTTTTATAGAATTGTGTATTACATGTGACTTTCCCTTTTTAACAAAAAATGCATTTTGGTAATATAAAACTGTCAAGACATGATAGTGTTTTATTACAAATTGACTTTATACACAGAATAGCATAGTGGTGAAAGAGCAAAGGTTCTGTAGCTAGACTGGATGATTAGAATCCTGGCTCTGTTCCATACCAGCTATGTGACTTTGCATATATTATTTAACCTGTCTCAGTCTCAGTTTATTTATCAATAAATAGAGTTAGTTAACAGTATACATTTTATAACATCATTGCCTAATATAACTTTCTGTGATTATGGAAATGTTCTCTGCAGTGACCAAATGGTAGCCACCAGCCTCATGTGGCTACTGAGCAGCTTAAATGTGACTAGGATCAACTAAGGTACTAAATGTATAAATTGATTGTATTTTAATTGATTTAAATATAAATAGTCCTATATGACTCATAGCTACTATCCTGGGAAGCACAGTTTTATAGGGTTGTATGGATCACATGGGCTACGCATTCAGATCAATGTCTGGCACACAATAATCAATAAATATTCACTATTGATATTATGCACCATGTCATAGAAAATGGATATGCGAGTATGGGTTATAATTTTCTTTAACACTTTTCCTAAATATTGTGGATAATTCTTTTTCCTACTATTTATATTTACTGGCTAATTCCCCTTCCAGCTGGCACCGGCTTCAGGAAACACCTGACTAGCCTGCACACCAAGCCCTACCCACCCTTCCTGGGCCTAACGCATGTGCTGCATGTTGAGTTTTTCTTAAGATTTTGCATACTATTAAGAACACATTTGATCCTGGTCTCCTTCACATTCTACCACCACCATTACCCCCCACCCCCATCCCACCCCCAATGTTTTTGCTACTTTTACCAGAATCTTTTAAGTATTAAAGCATATTGATTTCCTATTGGGATAATTTGTAAGATGATTTTATTATTGTACTTGACATAACCAGATTACTCAGTCATTCTAAATCTTAAAACATCTCATCAGGCTCACAAAAAAACCTACTAAAATTATAATCACCTTGTTTTTTAATGAGGTTAGAATGAAGTTAGAAAGGTTATCTTTTGTTTCCTAGTATATACTAAAAGGCAACCACTCATGTTTTAGCACGTATATGTTATCATTGAAAAGGTTATAAGCTCTAATTAATAATACTGTGCATCTCTTTTCATATAGCAATAATATTCTATTTCCTAAACAGTCCCATGACATTAAACCAGTTGTTTCTAGCAGAAAGATTCCTAGAACAATACAAATTGATAAAGATTTCCTTCTCTTCCTACTGGAGAGGATATAGCTAGAACATGAGAATGGCTGTCAGGAGAAATGAGAACTGAGGCTGGGCACAGTGGCTCACGCCTGTAATCCCAGCACTTTGGGAGGAGGTCAAGAAGGGCGGATCACCTGAGGTCAGGAGTTCAAGATAAGCCTGGCCAACATGGTGAAACCCCATCTCTACTAAAAATACAAAACTTAGCCGGCAATTGTGACATGCGCCTGTAGTCCCAGCTACTTGGGAAGCTAAGGCAGGAGAATCACTTGAACCCAGAAAGCGGAGGCTGCAGTGAGCCGAGATCACGCCACTGCACTCTAGCCTAGGCGACAGAGTAAGACCCTGTCTCAAAAAAAAAAGGAAAGAAATAAAGAAATGAGAACTGAAAGTCTGAAGTCAGATATCTAAGAAACACACTAGACAGATATGGCCCTTACATTTATAATTTTATATTCTAAAATATGAAATATTGAGAAACAAGTTAAATAATCTGACATATACTTCTACCCAATGAGGAAGGTATAATAAATCAACTGGCCTCATGTAATACCAGAGAGAAGCTAAGGAATAAAGAAATGAAGGTACAAAAAATAATTAAAGCATCTATTTTCAGGTATATACTACTATCAAGTATATAATAAATTGAATTATAAACTCAAAAAGAAAAAAAGCAAACCACTGCCCAGAAATAAAAGGGGCATATGGGGGTGGTGAGTGGATGGTTCTTTACTACTCTTTTTAAGGTAAAAGCATCCTGTTTCTGTAATAAACTGTTTCTATCCTGGGACTCCCCATGCTTTGTTCTCTGGGATTCTTTTTCCCATTTTTAACAGTTAGAAACAATTTTAACTACAAGTAATGGAAACCTTGAGTTCTGTTACAAGGGATTTTTTTTTTTCTTTTTTTTGAGACGGAGTCTCACTCTGGAGTGAGACTCACTCAGGCTGGAGTGCAGTGCAGTGGCGCAATCTTGGCTCACTGCAACCTCTGCCTCCGGGGTTCAAGCAATTCTCCCGCCTTAGCCTCCCAAGTAGCTGGGACTATAGGCGTGTGCCACCACACCTGACTATTTTTTTATTTTTAGTAGAGATGAGGTTTTACCATGTTGGCCAGGCTGGTCTCAAACTCCTGACCTCAGGTGATCCGCCCACCTCGGCCTCCCACAAAGTGCTGGGATTACAGGTGTGAGCTACTACTCCTGGCCAAGGAATTTTTTTTAAGTAATTGACAGTCCAGGAAAAGGGTAAGATTTAGATTTGATTCTGGGGTACAACAATAAAAAAAATTTGCATTCTATTGTGTCAATTTCATTCTAAGCCTTGATTGCCTTGTGATTATAATGTAACTCTCAACTTTTTAAATAAGGGCCACCTACCTTCAGTCCAACATAGTCTTTTTCTCAGAAAGAACCAAGCGCTTCCCCTCAGTCTGATTAGACCCATTTAGGTGTTGTGTCTACCCCAGATCAATAACAGCTGCCAGGGAAAGGTCTTGCACTAACTGGCTTAGATTAGTCAGGACTAATCTCTGGAACTAGGGATGGGATTCACCTCCCCAATCACATGAACTATGGGAAAGGAAGTTCCCTGGACAAAACGAGAGTTTCAGTAAGAAAAAGAGTGAAACAGATGTGGAAAAGGTAATCAATAGACTGCACTTCTCTCTCCTGACTGACCTGCTATCTAGTGTTAAATATTTTGACTGATTACTAATAGCATGCTTTACTGACCATAGCACTGCTTGTACATTTAGTGATAAGTGGCTGTTGCTGTGGGGAAGTGAATAATTAAAGTTAAGGATGCTAAAGAAACTTTCTAGCTGAACCTAAGGCCATCATGAGCCACAGTTATGCACACAGGTACTTTTGTCCAGCATAGGTGCTCACAGGTGTAGCACAGCAAAAAAATCTGAATAGTCAAAGCGTGGTAGGGGTCTGATTTACCGCCCTTACTAAAGTTCAGGACCTGAATAGTATGACACCCTTCTGAATAAAAAGGAAAGGCAGGATCATTGAAATAAGGCCCTAGAAAGTGACCAGACCATTAGCATTGCAAGGATATTCATCATAGTAGGATCTTACAGGACAGGGCTATTTTGTTGAGGCAGTAAAGCAATACAGCAACAAATATAGAAAGTCCAAAAATGGAAAACAGAACCCTTGAAGAATTAAGAATACTGTTTATGTATCAGCATTCTTTCCATTGTACCACACTGTCTTTAGCAGAAGCCTAAAATTCTTCAGATGGGTTACACAAGAAAGATGTTTCACTCCCAAATTCTTAGAGTGGAAAGTAACATCTTCGTAATTTAGAGGACAAGGAAGAAAATAGAATCCTCTCAGTTTCTGATACTGTCCAAGTTTTAGGCAAAAAGGAAAAAGAAAGCAAAGTTTTACACAGGTTTCTAGCCAAGAGAGTTGGAAGTTTTTGTTTCTTCTGGGGAGAGCAGGGAGAGATGTAAGTTAATAGCATCTTTTCCTTTCTAACACTAGAAAAAAATGAGTAGTCAATTCTACATGGTATAAAGAGATGCTCTGAGGACAATAAGAGATTCACTTGTGTACTATTAGAATTCTTAAAGGGTCTACAGTGTTTGAAATAATTTGCAACAAGAGTACAGGATCAAGGTGTTTTCATGCATCTCCTTAGCTACATTCCAAAACACAATTCACTTTCAATTTGGCAGTGTGGATTTGGGAGGACTGTGTTTTTGAGAGGAGTCTCAGAGTTGTGACCAGGGCAGTAGTCAATAAAATACGCTTGTAGATGCAAAGAGACAACTGAATCATCAAAGTTGCAAGAGTGTCATTTCTTCAACTTTGGCTTTTCTAGTTTTTAGTAAGTTAAAAAAAAAATACTGGAGTACAAAATTCACTAGTAAGTTATTTGGCATATCTGTATCTTTTGGTTGCATTGATAATTAAAAAATAAGCAATATGTTATTTTTAGTATCTTAACTTCCCTACACATAAACTATTACAATTAAATCCTGTTTAGTTTTTTTTTTTCTAAGCAACTCTACTAACATGACTGTTTAGTTTTTTCACCACTTCTACTTTACAATTTACTTCCTGTATTTTACATTTGGTTGTTCTTTCAGAACATGTCATGGGCAGTTTCAACAGACAGCACATGACATATATTCTTTCCAGATTTCTACAATTAATCCTGAATTTATTCCATTTCCATTTGGAGGAAGTCTGAAATATTTTCCATTGACATTTCACAGGGATACAACTGTAGAGTTCTATCTCAATTTGCAATGGATTACTAGGAAAGGAGGTCCCTTATTATATGTACCATCATAAAAACCAAGACAAGAAACTAATAACCTATATTCTCTAAAAATCACGTGCATCACAAGATCATTAGGTATAAGCATTTGTAAGGCATGACAGAATTAGCACTTCACAGCTACAAGCACAAGATGCTACATTCTATAATCATCTTTCTTTCTTTCAACTGAGCATATCCTTTGCCCACTTTTTGATGGGGCTGTTTGTTTTTTTCTTGTAAATTTGTTTGAGTTCTTTGTAGTTTCTGGATATTAGCCCTTTGTCAGATGAGTAGATTGCAAAAATTTTCTCCCATTCTGTAGGTTGCCTGTTCACTCTGATGGTAGTTTCTTTTGCTGTGCAGAAGCTCTTTAGTTTAATTAGATCCCATTTGTCAATTTTGGCTTTTGCTGCCGTTGCTTTTGGTGTTTTAGACATGAAGTCTTTGCCCATGCCTATGTCCTGAATGGTACTACCTAGGTTTTCCTCTAGGGTTTTTATGGTATTAGGTCTAACATTTAAGTCTCTAATCCATCTTGAATTAATTTTCGTATAAGGAGTAAGGGAATAAGGAAAGGATCCAGTTTCAGCTTTCTACTTATGGCTAGCCAATTCTCCCAGCACCATTTATTAAATAGGGAATCCTTTCCCCATTTCTTCTTTCTCTCAGGTTTGTCAAAGATCAGATGGCTGTAGATGTGTGGTATTATTTCTGAGGACTCTGTTCTGTTCCATTGGTCTATATCTCTGTTTTGGTACCAGTACCATGCTGTTTTGGTGACTGTAGCCTTGTAGTATAATTTGAATTCAGGTAGCGTGATGCCTCCAGCTTTGTTCTTTTGACTTAGGATTGTCTTGGAGATGCGGGCTCTTTTTTGGTTCCATATGAACTTTAAAGCAGTTTTTTCCAATTCTGTGAAGAAACTCATTGGTAGCTTGATGGGGATGGCATTGAATCTATAAATAACCTTGGGCAGTATGGCCATTTTCACAATATTGATTCTTCCTATCCATGAGCATGGTATGTTCTTCCATTTGTTTGCGTCCTCTTTTATTTCACTGAGCAGTGGTTTGTAGTTTTCCTTGAAGAGGTCCTTTACATCCCTTGTAAGTTGGATTCCTAGGTATTTTATTCTCTTTGAAGCAATTGTGAATGGAAGTTCATTCATGATTTGGCTCTCTGTTTGTCTGTTACTGGTGTATACGAATGCTTGTGATTTTTGCACATTCATTTTGTATCCTGAGACTTTGCTGAAGTTTCTTATCAGCTTAAGGAGATTTTGGGCTGAGACAATGGGATTTTCTAAATATACAATCATGTCATCTGCAAAGAGGGACAATTTGACTTCTTCTTTACCTAACTGAATACCCTTGATTTCTTTCTCTTGCCTGATTGCCCTAGCCAGAACTTCCAACACTATGTTGAATAGGAGTGGTGAGAGAGGGCATCCCTGTCTTGTGCCAGTTTTCAAAGGGAATTTTTCCAGTTTTTGCCCATTCAGTATGATATTGGCTGTGGGTTTGTCATAAATAGCTCTTATGATTTTGAGGTACGTTCCGTCAATACCGAATTTATTGAGCGTTTTTAGCATGAAGGGCTGTTGAATTTTGTCAAAAGCCTTTTCTGCATCTATTGAGATAATCATGTGGTTCTTGTCTTTGGTTCTGTTTATATGCTGGATTATGTTTATTGATTTGCGAACGTTGAACCAGCCTTGCATCCCAGGGATGAAGCCCACTTGATCATGGTGGATAAGCTTTTTGATGTGTTGCTGAATCCGGTTTGCCAGTATTTTATTGAGGATTTTTGCATCGATGTTCATCAGGGATATTGGTCTAAAATGTGTTGCTGAATCCGGTTTGCCAGTATTTTATTGAGGATTTTTACATCGATGTTTATCAGGGATATTGGTCTAAAATTCTCTGGAAACTTGCATCTCACTTAAGGATTTTAGAGCAAAAAGGATCAGGAATATTTATTCTGGCCCGTATCCTTTTGCGTCTTTTCTTTCTCCTGAAGCTCTCTTATTAATCCAGCATTCTTATTTTTCAAAGAAAAGACTAGCTTGAATATTTATCCCTTTGAAATGTATCTCATTGGACCCCTTATAAATCACTTCTTAACTGAAGTGAATTTTCATTTATTTTTAAATTTCTCAGTCCCTAAGGAGTACCATATTCTTTACGTTACTTTAGTTAGAATTTTATATTTTAATTTTGCCTAGAGTTGGAATTTCAGATAGTTTAAAAGCATTTTCATTGTTTTTTTTTTTTTTAAAACAGTGGCCTGTAAGGTATACTCAGCCTTTCGAAAGAGATACGCTTTTCTGAAAAATGCCTTACAATTTTTACATTCTTATACACTTACATGATTTCAGGGCAGCTTTGTAATAACATTCAAATTGACAAGGGTTTCAAAAACTTTCATTTTAAAGGTCTCGCCCAGACAATCTGCCATTTAAATTTTTGTAGGAGAAATATTGATATTTACAGAAACTTGTGGATCCTTACAACCTTGCTTGATTTATCTATTTGAAGTTGATTTTTACATGCTAGGTTTTACTAAGCAGAAAGCAAGAAAAAAAATGAAGCTTTTAAAAGATTTAGACCAAAATACTATTATGCCACTTCAGTCTTCACTTAAGTAACTCTAAGACAGGATTTCTCAACCTCTGCATTACTGACATTTTGGGCTGGATAATTCTTTGTTGTAGGGGGCTGTCTTTTGCATAGTAGGATGTTTAGCAGCATCTCTGGTCTCCTCCCACAGCACCTGTGCCTCACTCCTTCCTGACCCCACAACTTCTGACAACCAAAAAAAAATATCTCCAGACATAGCCAAATGCCCCTTAGGGGTAGAGGAGAGGGAGACAAAATGGCCCTAGTTGAGAACCGCTGCTGTTTATTTTGTGCATCATCAAAACTAAAGATTCTACTACAGTAAGCCTCGGTGTTTATTTTTACAAAGGAGGCATATAGCAAGTAGAACCAAAATCTTATATGGTGGTGAAAACATATTTTAAAATATGATCAAATTGAAATTATAATTATAAATTACTCAGTTTCTGTGCAGCGAAGTCTGATTTCAACTGAACCTCAGCTACTTTTAAAGTTATTTCCCTGTAAAGGGCACCACTCACTTTTAGGTTCATTTGCAACATTTTCTTCTTTTCTCTCTGAAGTTCTTTTCTGTAGGGATGGATATTTTCCCTTCTGTCTGATAAAGCAGCCACGACGACACTACTCTTTCCTTTGCTCACTTCACACCTCTGCATAAAATTGCTTTCATGTTTAGCTATGGCAGAAGAAAGAGAACTAAGGGTGACTAGTTCCTTCTCCAAAGTAACTGCCATATTATCAATTAGGAAATTCTCACTTCCTGATTTTAGATTTTTGAGGAAACAGTTTATAGGGAGAATTCTGATGAGATTATGAAGGCACTGGAACATAACTGTTTGATTCCTAAAATAAAAAACCAAACAAAATATTACAAAAATTAGGACAGCACAAAGCAGTCATGTACAATATACTGCAGTAATCAATTAATATTCATTTATAAACACCATAATGATAAACAACCAATTACGTATGTGAGAATTGATAAAATTCAGACTACAGCAATCAAATATACATATCCCATATCAAGTCAGTTAATATTAATCAGATTGTTTCCAATTAAATTTTTTTTTGCTGAGTAATAAGGTCAATATAATATTTTTAAAAATTTTACTGTGGCAGAGAGGTAACAGGAAATCTCAAAATAATTACTAGGCACTAAAAAAAGCCAAAAACAAATATAAAATTAAAGCAGAGATCTTCAGTTTCTAAATGAAGCCAATGTGTCCATTCATGCTAAGCCATGGCAATAATACAAAACCCATGCAGATCGCTGTTGAACCACACATTGATCACACTCATAGACACTAACTTCTCTGGACTGATTACAATTTAATGTGCATTACCTGGAATAGATTATTAAAATCCCTTCAAATGGTGTTCTCTGTTTCCAGGTGAAGAGTGTCCCATAGAAACTTCCCGGCCTTTCACAAAAGTACACTTCTGGAAATTCTTTGATTATTTCACATTTCATATGTTCTAAGAGCCACACCTTCATTGAATTCAGGGCATAGCCAGGTGACATGATTTGAAAACAAGATTTGTGGAATGCTGCGAGAAGTGCAAACAGATCTTCCATGTGCTCTACAAAAAAAGTCACAAGCTCTATCATTAAACTCTGTCCATTATCAGATAAACAGAATTCTTAAAATTTTCTAATTCAATTAAATATATAATCTAAAAGTGCCAACAAAATTACCTATAGGTTTCTTCTTTGGAAACGTCAGTAGGTACCTCCCAGTTGAAAGATCTTCTAGACTTAAAAACACTCTGCCACACACAACATAACGATCTTTGGGACAGTTACCACTTTCTCTCTCCATAATGTGTAGCAGTACAGTGCAACAAAATTTACTGAATGCTAAAAGTGGTGAAAGAGATGTTACAGCAGTAATTATCTGTACACACTCTTTCTTAGATGGGTGTTCACAAACAAAGCTTTCCTCTTTCTTGCTATCAGGGGTCAACTTGACCCTTTTTGCTTCCAATCCTATTTCATCTGGCTTCAAGTATGGTGCTGGGAAAGGATTTGTACTCAACTTAATCACTCTATTTTGACACTTAAGAAGCCGAAATCTGGAGTCATGGGCTTGATCCATTAACAATGATAAAGTCACATCATTCAGGGACCTGTAAAAAACCCAGACTTTGGTTTAATCTAAAAGCTCATTCTTTAAAATCAAATTGACGATTAAATGTCATACAAACAACAGTAAAAAAAAATGTTTATTCTTTCCTTTCCTAGAAAACATCATTTCAAATGTAAAATACATCAGAAAGTTAAGAGTAAAAGCCAAACACATTTTTAAAGGTCCTGTGATAGCACCTCTCTTTAAAAAGGCAAGCAAAAACATTGTAAATATGCTAGGTTTTAGGAAAGTAAAATTTTTAAGATAGAGGAATGGTATTAGGAATGATAGTAAGAGAAATTAAAGAAAAAAAAATTTAAGGTAAAGGAATGGTAAAATAATGCCTGGATTTTATTTTTTAAGTAGGTCTTTTTTTGTCTCCTCTTTTTAAACAAGAAAAAACCTACTCATTATTTTTTAAGAGTTTATTTTGGTAATACTTTAGAATGTAAATAGCTCTAATCTAAAAATTGTATTTTTTGTTCCTCTAAATGACTTGAATAAAATCTGTTTTTTCAGTCAGAATATTGTTTATCCCTCAGCAATTCTTTCCATATCTACATTTATAATAATTTACAAATATATACAGGCTTATTGTAGTATATTCCAGCATTGTCAAACAGGTAAGAATGGGGACATGACCAAAGAAAGAACTTTAATGTAGAAATTTAATACAGAAAACTCCTTTAATACAGGAATTTGACCATGTCTAATGAGTTATACTAAAGATTTTAAAAGAACTAAAAAATCTTCATTTGTACTAATTGAACTACTGTTTTGTTGGAAATGCTGTTTTATCAACACTACATATATACTGTAGAGTAATTATGTAGTAGGTACAACAGAGGATTGGAATTATCAACAGGGGAGAAAGATGATACAGAAAGAAGAAGATACATCATGATGATAAGCAAAAACCTTGAAGTTTTTACATCATGGTGATAAGTAAAAATGTGAAGTCCTTAATCTGAATTGGAAGTATCAGCATGGACTTACAGTATATTTTATCTCTAAATAAACCAAAACCACAACAAACCAAACTAACAAAACACATTATTTCCTACCTCTGCTTACTAAAAAGGCCCAGAAACAACAACCCACTCAGGATAAATAAGCACTTCTTGCACTCAAATTCTGATTTCTAAATTACAAATTATATTTGAGGGTCTAACTAAATAATTGATGAGAAGAGGTTTCTCTTTATGGAAGTATTCCAGGTAATAAATAAAGAAGCAATAATAGAATTAGAATACCATCATGTTGTAAAATGTAATGGAACAATGGAACTAAGCAATGAGCATCAATAGTTGCTAATATCACAAAAGGAAAATGACCACACTTTATATACTTCCCAATGGAAGAAAGCAATACTATGAAGTATTCTGTTAACAAAAATCCAGGCATTATTCTGACCCAGTCTCTAGATCTAACCATCAATTTGGAGGAAATACAGGAGACAGAGAAACATGTTAAGCAATACCACAGGAAGTAATCAGCAAAATCCAGTCTATAGAACTTCACAGGGCAAACTGCCTGGCTTCTATAAAATATACTTTGCATTAAAAAAAAAAAAAAAAGACAGAAAAAGGATACCTACAGACTACAGATTACAAAGGACTTAGAGATAACAGTCAAGTCCAATTTATAGTCCTTATCTGACTCATGACTTGAAAAAATACTTTTAAATTCAGAAATGGGAAATTTGACCATTTACTGAGGGAATTACTGTTAATTTTGGGGGGGGGGGAATTATATTTTTTAAGTTCTTATTTTTTAGATACATACACTGGAATAGTTACAGATGAAATAATATAATGCCTTTGAGTGCTTCAAAATAATCTGGGGGATGGGGGTGAGGAGTGCATGGAGGTATATATGAAACAAGATTAGCAACGAGTTGATAATTACTGGAGCAGAGTGATGGGCAGAAGGGTTCACCACACTATTCTCCTTGTATGTTTGAAATGTTCTATATCTAAAAACATTTTAAGTAATTCTGTTTTGCATATGAAAAAAAATAAAAGACAAGACAGAAAATAGAGAATAAAAAATTACCAGGCAGATCTAAAAAAGAAAGAATAAAACTTATGATAATACAAATAATAATAAAACTTAGAAACTCAATGACTGGATTAAATAGCTGAATAGAAAGAACTGAAGATATAATTAGTGAAAATAATATAGATCAGAAGAAATTATCTAGATGAATAGAAAATATGAAACAGATGTTAAGAGACATAGAGTATGGAATGAGAAGGTCTAACAGAGTGCTAACTGAAGTTCCAGAAGGAGACAGATACTAGAGAAAGTTAGGAAGCATCAGTATGTTGAGAATTAAGAATTAAGAATTTTTTGAATTGCCAGAAGAAAACAAAACAGTTTGAGGAAGCTCAACAATCTAAAGGAGGAAAAAAAAAAAAAAAAGAAATCTGCACTTAATCATGTCACTGTCAAATATTTAGAAAAAGAATAACAGAATACATCCAAATAAAGTAAAAGTAAATAATAAGGGATCAGAAATGAACAGGGAATACACAATGGAAGATCAACAAAAAATTTAATTATTTGAAAAGATCTAATAAAATGGATGAATCTCTGGCAAGCTCAAGGAAAAAGAAGACACAAATAAGATTTGGAATAAAAAGACACTGACAAACACTAACAATACAGTTGATAAATACCTAAAGAGGATCTTAGGAACAACTTACGCTAATAAATATAATAATTGAAAAATATAAGCAAAACGTATTCAAGAATAAATAAAAATGTGAATAATCCTATAACTATAGAAATTGAATCAGTAGTTAAAAGTCACCTCACAAAGAAAATGCCAGATTTCTACTGCATTCCAGGCGACTACAACCAAATATCAAAGAGCAGGTAATTCCAAATTTACACAAACTGCTCCGGAGAACAGGAAAAAAGGAAATATTCCTCAATTCATTTATAAACTAGCATAGCCTTGATACTAAAACCAGGCAAGTATCATTCAAGAAAATTTCAAGCCAATTTCACTCATGAATTTAGATGCACATATTCTTGACCAAAGGACAGCAAACCAAATCTAGTGAAAAACTGTTTATCACAAGAATGCGAGACTTATTTTACAATATAAAATTGATTAATACATTAAAGAGAAGAAAAACCCAGATGATCAACCAGCCCAAAACAGCTTAGAAATTCACTGAAACAAAACAATAAATCCATATCTCAAACCCACGAGATAAGTAGTCTGGCTCCCTTACTATGTTAAGCTGCTCAAATATACTGACATCACCTATTACAAGGCACTATCTGGTTTCTCTCTATTTGTGTACCTGTGGTTCAAATTCAATGTAGTTACTGTAATGCCTGTATTTAGCCTGTTTTGGCTAAAAAGCTATTTGCTAGACTGCAGATATAGATGGTATGCACATTACTTCTCTATCCGTGATTTCAACAGCCCAAAAGAGAATATCGTCTGTTATCAGAGGGAGATACTTTGTTATTTAACTAAACTTTTACCTATTCACTTTGGTCAATAGTCTCTAAGTATCCCTAATGCCTCTAAATGTTTTGATTAAAAAGTTCTGTACGCTGTTTGATTATCTCCACCGTGAGACTATAGCGTCTTAATTTCATAAACCTCATCCTCCTCATATTATTAACTCAATGCATTTGTGTAAAAGAGATACTTCTGGAGCTGTGCTGGCCAAGAGAGTAGCTATTAGATATATGTGGCTATTAAGCACCAGAAATGTGGCTAGTTGGAATTGTGATAGGTTATACACATAAAATACACACCAACTTTTAAAAACTTTGTATGAAAAAACAGATGCAAAATATCTTATTAACAATTTTTATACTAATTACATGTTAAAATGATAATGTTTTGGATATATTGGGTTAAATAAAACATATCATTAAAATGGCCAGGCATGGTGGCTCATACCTGTAGTCCCAGCGTTTTGGGAGGCCGAGGTGGGTGGGATCACTTGAGTTCAGGAGTTTGAGAGCAACCTGGCCAACATGGTGAAACCCCATCTCTACCAAAAATACAAAAACTAGCCGGGCATGATGGTGCATGCCTGTAATTCCAGCTACTGGGGAGGCTGGGGCATGAGAATTGCTTGATCCCAGCAGGTGGAGGTTGCAGTGAGCCGAGATCATCCCATTGCACTCCATCCTGTGCAACAGAGTGAGACTTTGTCTCAAAAATAATAATAATAATAATAATAATTTCCCCTGCTTCTATTTACATTTTTAAATATGGCCTCTAGAACATTTAAAATTGCACATGTGGCTTACATTAATTTCTATTGGACAGTACTGTTCTGGAGCATCAAGATAGTGTTATCATGTTGGAATTTACTTACAGCTTTAAAGAAGATGTAGTTTTCACTCCAACAACCAAGCTATCATCCATTACACGATACCATATCTTCTCTACTAGCTGTTCTGAATCTTGAAAATTGTCTGATAACTTTTCATCTGAGATATGGACGGAATTTTCTTCTTCACCACAAAGAGGAACAAGACATTCCTTATAAAAAAAAAAGTTTAAATAACTAATTATAAAATATGTACCATGTGTAGCAAAACTAAAAAAAAAAAAGTTAAGTGTGCTTTTGGCTAGGGCTTATGACCTAAATATTTAAAAACAAATCATAACATATCATATTATAGATTATACACAATTTACTAACATGAAATGTATAAAATATATAAAATTCCCTATCTATTCAGATGAGGTATCCAACAGAGAGTCAAAAGGGAGGTAAACCTGGAGTCCATTTTGGAAAAAAAAAAAAAGTCTGATTATATGTACCCCAGTTATACTGAAAATAATCCACTCTGTATTTTATCAGTGACTTGCACTAAGCCTATAACTGTAAACTTTTGTATGAATAAAACTGATTAAACTATCTTTAGACTACTTAGAGCTTATTGCTAAAATTTTATTCTTAAAAGTCCAAGCCATACTCATTTCCACACACATATGGATATACAACATTAGAAACAGCAGTAATAAGAATAATAGTAATGATAATAATAATATACAACATCTATTGAGTGTTTGCTTTATGCCAGGCACTGTTCCAAATGCCATTTTTGTATCAATTCATTTAACCCACACGATAACCCTAGTACCCTAGGTCTGTGGTATTATCATCTACATTTTACAGATTAGAAAAATGAGGTACAGGGAAGTTATGTAACTTGCCCAGGGTCACACAGCAAGTAGCAGGGCTGGGATCTGAACTGAATCCAACTGGTCCCAGAGCCCATGCTCTTCCTTAACTGTTACCCTATACTGCCTCTCTATGTGGTAATTACTGAAGAAAGATAGGGGCATTCACTCAATAGGAGACAAAATATGTTCCCAGGAATCTGACACTTCTGCCAGTAGTTGTGAGTTCTGAAGCAGGCTATTCATCTGAAACCTGGGGACATTTTTACTACCTGCCAGGTTTGCTTTTAAAACTAACAATGTAAAGGGCCAAAAATGGGGCCTTGCACATAGTGGTTTCAATATATTAATTTCTAAACATTCCTTCCCCTTTCTAAAATTGGCAAAATCACTGAGGTGAGGAAAGGAAATGGTGTAACAGTTTTAACAATGACTTTCATGAGGTTTCCCAGGAAATTGGAACAGTAATATAGCAACACAATGTGTTTTTGTTATGTTTTATTATATTAACAAGATCATATTTTGGACCCAAATCCTTATATGGCTAAGACTGGAATACAAATACAAAGCATAGCCCATGACAAAAATGGTCAATCCAGAAGGAAGTCAGAGCTAGGCACTACAGTGACTTGAGGGAATAAAAAGCAACATTAGTTCAGCTCTTACTGATTTACTTCTAGTGTCGCCATGTGTGTCTTTCTCGGTATGAAATTAATGTGCATAAATATTATTTTTATGAAGTTTCAGCAGTTTTTACTAACTTCCTACATTAATGTACTGACATAAGTTACCACATAAGAGACCTGAGGAAGTTCTTTTTTTTTTCTTTTTTCTTTTTTCTTTTTTTTTGAGATGGAGTTTTACTCTTGTCACCCAGGCTGGAGTGCAATGGCAGGATCTCAGTTCACTGCAACCTCTGCCTCCCAGGTTCAAGTGATTCTCCTACCTCAGCCTCCCAAGTAGCTGGGATTACAGGCATATGCCACCACACCCAGCTAATTTTTGTATTTTTAGTAGAGACGGGGTCTCACCATGTTGGCCAGAATGGTCTCAATCTCTTGACTTCATGATCCACCCATCTTGGCCTCCCAAAGTTCTGGGATTACAGGCATGAGCCACCACACCCGGCCCTGAGGAGGATCTTATTATAATCAGCCACAAGGAAAAACAGAGTAAAATTATAAAAAGCAGATAGAAGGACTAAAAAACCCATAGCAGTGTAGGAACACTTGCTAGAGGGAAAAATATCCTTAGAAAGAAACAATCCAACAGACTAAAAGAACAATCATTATACTAATAATAAAATTATGTCATCACCAATACAAAGTTAAATAATACTCAGTATATTCTATTTAAGAAGTCAGTAAACACATAATTCACTTATGAGTAATTTCTATCCAAACAATACAAATAAAAAAGTTTAACAGTTAAATCTGTAAACAAAAGGACTTGTTCCCCAAGGTTCCTGATAACTGAAACTTTAATATGCTACAGAATTACATACAAATCGATAAAATATTGGCTCCTTAATCAAATATTTTTCAATGTCATAAAAGTCTACCATTATAACCTCTGCTGCTTTTCTTCTTGATCCACTGAGCAGCATTTTCTAATATATTCTAATATTCCAATTTAAATGACTTTTCAATAGCTCACAGATTTTTAATTCATAAAATGATAAAATGGTCACATGATTACTTTTACCTCCTCTGCACTTGATGTATTATCATCTTTTCCTTGAACCAGGTTTATCAAAGCTTTGTAAGATTTTGAAATAATTTTTTCCTTAAGAAAGAGATGCTGCCGTAATTCCCGAAAAGAAGAAAAACAAATCTATAAAGTAGAAAGAAAAATAGTTGCAAGAAACATGATTTCAAATGAAACCAGACATACCAATAATTCAGGAAGTACTTTCTCCAAATGTGCGTATCAATTCATTTTTCTGCAGAAAATAAAATACTTCTCAGAGCAAAACTGTTTTGTTTATAGATTTTAAGTCTCTAAGTTTAAAAACTGTATCTTCTTTCAAAGGAAAATATAGAAAATAACTGCAACATAGAGTTTATGTATCAAATTGAGAGAGTGGCAATATATTAGCATGTTTCACTAGTGAGTCATTAAGTAACTTCGAATCAATGTGAATAAAAATCAAGGCCTACAAATACACTCACCCCACACAAAATAACTTTTTCTTGTTGAAATAATTTCTGCTTCATAAACAAGGCATCCACATAAGCAAAGACATCATAATGAATAGAAATTATCACTTTTAATCTGATACTGTTCGAAATTTTCTGTTCATGTAACCTTTATAGCAAAATTTTTAAATAAAATTAAAATTGTAATAGCTCCCAAACTATGTTTATTTTTGTGCTAATAAACTCGGTGCTAGAGTCTACTGAAAAATACTGAAAACTACTGAAAAAAATAACAATTTGGCTCTGAACCGCGCCTACAGCAATCCATTCCTTTCATGATACCAGATAACTAGACTTCAGCACTAAGGATGAAACATTCACAGAATATATTTTGCTACTGAAAATTTAAAGAGTCATGTTATTGAACTGATAGAAGTTGTTTCATTTCAGGTGGATATCTGAGGCTGTTTAAGTATTCATCTGGCTTTTAATGAAACATCTTTTTCTAAATTTAAACAACAAAATGCATCACTTTTGGGATTCTTTTAAATTACATTTCAAGGCAAGTAAATTATTTTTCTTTTAATCAATGAATAGAAATTGGAGAATGAAGACTGAATTATTACTATGTGTCACCTTATTGCGCAAAGTATGTGAAGTGTCTAGCTAATGTTTTAAAACTTCCTATGCTGACCTAGTTCTGTGGGCTGCACATGATTCACACTCCATCACTCAGTAATTTGTGACAGGGAGAGGCAGATGTACCCATCAAAGGTATGTAGCCACAGCTGAGCTACTGGAGGGGTGGGGAGTAGAAGAAAAAACTATGTGGGCAGACTGAAATGCAGCCTCGAAAATTAACAGTGTTCACTCTTCCTTCCTCCTTAACATGGCCCTTACTCCAGGACGATATAGTGATTCAGTAGAGTAGTTAAATAATCTTGGCTGTGAAGTTTTGCTACAAAGCTACAAAAATAAATTAGACACATGGTAAGAAACTTAAACAATGTGAAAAACTACACGTCACCTTCTCTTCCTAGATGCTCAATTCCATTTGCAAAACCAATAGATTGTGTACCTTCCCAGAACTTTTCCATGTGCATGTTAAGGAATGCTTTTTCCTTTGCACCAACAAAAACCCACCCAAAACCAAATACAAGGAGCACATCGCACTGCATGACACTGAACCTTGCTTTTTTGTTCTTTATTGTGATCTCTATCATACATGCAGAAGAATGCACATTACAAAATAACATTTTACAGACTAATAATGAGGCCGACACCCATGTAATTCCACCCAAATCAAAAAGTAGCAGTCCAGGAGCTGCCCAGGGGCCCTCCACAATCACAGTTGCCCTTTCTCCCCTGGAGTCAATATTACCTTGGCCTTTTAAGATAATTTCCTTACCTGTCTTCAAATTTTACAACCTTTGCATGAATTCTTAAGGAATATTTTAAGTTTTTTGTGTTTTGCTTCTGAACCTTTTATAAATGGAATCGTTCTGCATGTATCAGGCTTTAGAGTTGCCCATGTTGACACTAGTAGCTGTAGTTCATTCCTTCCATTGCTTACAGTATTCCATCATATGACTGCCACAATTTACTTCTCCATTCTCCAGCTGATGGGTATTTGGGTTATGCTCAGTTGTGCAGTGTTACAAACAATGCTGCTATGAACATCTGTGTACATGTGTACAAGATTCTCTAAGGTCCTGGTCTCCCCATCTCCCCTTCCGGTAACTGATTGGAATACAAATTTCAGGGGAGAAAGAACAGTGAAATGGACTCTAGTTCTAACTCTGTAAGTCACTTAACCTTTCCGGCTCTCTATTTGTTACATCATGTGCAAAATGGTGCAAAGGTAGGCTTGCTCATCTCTAAAAGGCCTTCCAGCATTTAGAACTTTATTATCTACATTGAAAGCTACTGTTAACATGTGGATACTTGAAACAAAATGGATATAAGAGATAGTTATCTCTTATCCACCACCTCCATTCCTCCCTTCCTTCCCTTAATGTTGTTTAAAGCCTTTCATACTTTCCTTGTCTCTGTGCTACATTCTGGATAATTTTTCTCATATATTTGGGTTCACTAATTTGCTCTGTATCTCTTTTATCTCTTTAACTGTTAAAGTCATCTATTGAGTTTTTTATTTCAGTGTGTTTTTGCTTGAAATAGATGCTGTTTGGTTATTTTCTGTGAATACTTACTCATGATGCCTTTTTTCTTTATGTGTTTAGTTATTCTGTGGACAGCTCATTTTCTTTGAAAAATTACTTGTGAGATTTATGAGGGCTAGGATGAATGTGTGTTTCCAGAGAGGATTTTCTGTTTGTTTCTGTCAGGTGCCTGGGGCACCACCAATTTAAGTTCAACACACATGCTCCCAGGGCAAAAGTAGCATCAGTGTTCTGCTTATCTCTCTGGGTTCCAGCCTTTAAAGTTTGATTTGATAATTTATTCTTATAGTGTCAGCTTTTTGAAGCTTCTAAGAAGGCTTATAAAGGAGACTTCATCTATCATTTTCAGTTTTAATCAGGAGAGTTGATCCTGCTTCATAAATTAAACCTTTCATAAAGTCATGCTTTCATAAATTAAAGTACTTTGGCATCATTTCTAAATCAGTATAAAAATATGCATTATTCTCTTTGACAGCTACATAGTATTCCATGGTTCAGCACATCACAATTTACTTATTATACGCCTAATGATGTATGTTTAGATTTCAGCCAACATTGTAGTTTATAAATACTACATAAACATTCTTGTAAAATCATCTCTATCCTTAGAAGAGATTTCTAGAAGTGAAACTGCAAGAGTAAAAAGACATGAGTAATTCATCTTTTAGTAACTACAATAACTTTACCTCTGAGAAGGCTGGGCCACTACACGTTCACAAAAATACGATAGAAGAATGTACATTTATATTAAGAAAATTAATATTTTGTCATTTATTACAATTTCTTTTTTCACAATTTGTCTTATTACTTTTACTTTGTTCAGGGTACAAAAATTTTGAATAGATGAATGTCTTCATTCATGGTTCTATGTCTGTTATGATGTTTTATCAATCTGTTATTCAAATTCATGTCTAATACATGTTCAATAAGCATTTATTAAAGTAAACTCACTCTAATGATGAAATAGTTGCAAAATAATTTTAAAACAACCTGCAAAGTAAAAATATTTGCCACCTGGCCCTTTCCAGAAAAAGTTTTCCAATCCTAGGCAAAGAGGAAAAAGTTCAATAACACAGCAAGAAAAGAGACAAATCCAAAAGAGAGGATACAACTAGCATGGCCTCCTCTTTAGCATAATTTTTAAAAGGGGAAAAGGGGAATTATTCTAGATAAAAAGACCAATAATAGATATAATCAAATGCGAGTAAAAACTTTGATTGATTGGATCCTGGAAAAAACAGTTATAAAAACATTTTTGTGATAACTAAACATATTTGAATATGGACAAGATAGCAAATAAGATTAATGGATCATTAATAAATTTTCTAACTTTGATAATGGTATTGTAGTTGCATGAGGAGAATATCCTTATTTTTAGGAGATTCCTGCTGAAATACCTATGAGTGAAATATAACATTTGCAACTTTTAAATGGTTCTACAAAAATATATACACACACACACAAACACAAACAAAGGAGGCCAATAAGATTTTTAAAAGTAACAAGAGTTGAATGTATGTGGGGATACAGAGATAATCACTGTATTCTTGGAATGTTTCTGTATATTTGAAAATGCTATAAACAAAAAAGGCAGCTTACAAAACAACATACATCTTATAATCACATTTCTATGTAAATTTGCATAAATTCATTTAAAAATCTGCAAGAATATACATGCCAAAATGTTAAAATTGGTTATTTCAAAGAAGTGGAATCACAGACAATCATTAGCTTTGTTTTGTTTTGTTTTGACATTTATTTGCAAAGCCTCAGTATTTTATAGGGAATGTGCATTACCTTGGTACACTTGGGAAAAATCAAAAACAAAAAACTCTTTTAGGGAGCTTCTTATGGAAAATATGAGAGTAAATTGTTCATGTCTGGAATGTATTGTGATTTATCATATTCACTGCTACTCTAAAAAGATACTGTGGTATACTGATCCCGGAAAGAACGTGTTTTCAAAAGTGAGCTGCTTCTATTTTCTCTCATGAGGCTTATTAAATCTATAGAGTCTTACTACAAAAAAGGTATCATGTTTAGACGATACATTTATAAGTAGTATCATAATAGTTTGTACACAGGTGCCAAAAAGATAAAGATCCTTTGAAATACCATTTTTCCCCAAGCACCAAGTTGCTTATACTTTAAAGACCTTTCTTTCAACGTTCTTTCCTTCATTTAGAATAACACTAATCGAAAAGCAAAAGAAGCAAACAGACACTAACTTTCAGTCCTGTTTCTAGAGGTGGAACCACCAGGTAACGATTCTCTTGTTTGTCTTCAAATAAGTCATCTTCATTGCAATCCGATGGTTCACTCTAAGAAATAAATAAATAAATACACTAAGACTGAAATTTTGAAATAATTGAAAATTCATAAAACTAACAAAACACAATTAAAGTATATCCAGTCAGAACAGTTTCCCGTGCTACACACTATTTTATAAAAGGCAAACTAGGCCAGACGCGGTGGCTCACGCCTGTAATCCCAGAACTTTGGGAGGCCGAGGTGGGCAGATCACCTGAGGTCAGGAGTTCAAGACCAGCCTGACCAACATGGTGAAACCCTGTCTCTACTAAAAATACAAAAAATTAGCCGGGCATAGTGGCGCGCACCTGTAATCCCAGCTACTTGGGAGGCTGAGGCAGGAGAATCATTTGAACCCAGGGGGTGGAGGCTGCAGTGAGCTGACATTGCACCACTACACTCCAGCCTGGGCATGAAAGAGCGAGACTCAGTCACCCAAAAAAAAAAAAAAAAAAAACCAAAGGCAAACTGTATGTTTTCCCCATCATCTTCTTATAACTAGAAAAAAATTATTATGGTTCCTACTACTACCACCTAACATTTATATACTGCTTTACAAAGTATCAGCTGGTTAGTTTTCTTTTTAAAGAGCAAACATTTTTCCATTTATTTATTTAAGAGACAGTGTCTTGCTCTGACACCCAGGTTGAAGTGCAACATAATAATCACAGTTCACTGGAGCCTTGAATTCCTGGGCTCTCATTAGCTTTTCAAAAAATCCTAAAATTCCATAACTGGAGAAAAATTAAATGATGCTATTTTTACTAATGAAAAAACTGAGGCTTTGAGAGATTTTTTTATTGATTTGAAACTTCAGGGGCATAATTTCCCTTATGTCCAAGATCTCAAGATATTGTGAGCTGTTACTTCCTTTACTAAAGCAGTTTTGCTTCATTTTATTCCTTATTTAATCCAATATTATATTTATTGGTATAAAATGTGATTTTCAGAAGTAAGAATAAAGTTAATTTATAGTATTGCTATCACTTAAGTGATCACCAGATGTACTATAATTCAAATTTATATCAAAAGCATGGTCAATTTGTATAACATTTGTTGAAAGGAGATTCAGTGTATATATTTAAAAGATTCAATCTATATATTTTTAAAGTTCAAAATTTTAAGTCTAAAACCACAAATATTTAAATGATAGGTCAAAGCTTTTGGGCACTTAAGTTTTCTGAAATGGTTCTTAAAATACCATATGATAAGTAAATAGAACTTACTGAATAGTTTATTTTTCCAAGATCCGTTATTTTAAATGAAGCCAGGCAATCTGAGTTCAAGGAGTCCTTAAAAAGTAGGAGTACTTGTTCAGTTCCACTTCCAATAAAGTCATCTATCAGTACTAAGCTAAGTTTTTCCCACTTCGCAGCAACCTAAAAGAAAGGGAGCATTATAGGAGGAATAGACAAGAAAAAAATCAAATGTGAAAGTAACAAATTAAGTCCTTTTGTTTCATGTAGTTGTAATTTGTAAAATTCAATCTTATAAATGAGTAATGAAAATAGCAAAAACTAAAAATAAAGATATTAGGGGATGAGAAAATATAAGAGTTATAACAACTTCATAAAGAGCAAGGTACTTAGATTTAATATTTTATTCAGGTTTGTCCAGGGACCGTCACGTTCTTGATTTCTATATTAAAATTTTATTGTAATCTATAAGTTCTAACACTTTTCATGACTAAACCTTTGGAAATTCTAACATTTATCATGAGTCAAACTCTAGTGAAGATTCTTTCTCTCACACAGCTAATTTAAGGAAGACCCTCATTCCCATAACTCTTAGTGGATATATATTTATGATCAGACAAATTACCCAAGGAATTCAGTTGCGTTAGGTAACCAGACAGTACTAGTAGACACCTTAAGAGCTCTTAATACAAACTCACCTATAGTAGAATCAAGATGAGCTTAAAACCTTAAACCCTGATGTGGGTATGGAGGGGAATACAGCTAGTATCGGGTACACAGGTGAGGGGTCCTAAGAGTGGAACAGCCAGAACCATCCTAGCCTCATGGAATGATTTGGTCAGTTTATATCAGAACCTGAGACCTCACATTTAAAATAGAGGACAACTTCTTAAAGGTATATATAGCTGAAAGCCTCAAGATTGGTCCCAGGGAAAACTAACACCATGAGGATCAAATCCCCCTTCTCCCTGAGACAAAAAAGCTAAAACCCCTTCTCAGAATTCCAGGAGCACAGATACATCATCTAGATGATACAGGAGGGTAGCTCTCATTACAGCAAGAATGAAAGTAAGGCTCTTCAACCCACATACCCAAATATCAATCTTCCCCTACAAGGCTAATTTCCAAAGTTGATTCTTCACTTGTGCAGAGAGACAGCTTATCTGTAAACCCATATCCTCCCTTTCTCCCACCAGTATCATGGAGTATAATGGACTATGGGAAGAGACATTAGTAATAAGAATGTGCTTGGCAAGAAAACAGCACAGAACTATGTATGCATGCATGTATGCACACACATATTTGCAATCTATAGCTCTAGAATAGTGCCATCCAACAGAAAGGTAAGTGAGCCCCAAATACAAGGCATACAATTTTAAATTTTCTGGTAGCAGTAAAAAAAAATGAAATTTTAATGTATCTAACACAATATATCTAAAATATTGTCATTTCAATTCAATGTAATCATTAAAAAATTGAGAGATGTTACCATTTCTATTCTATTCATCTTTGAAATTTGATGGTTGACATTTATAACCTGTTTTAATTCAGACTAGCCACATTTCAAATGTTGAATAACTACATCTGGATAGTGGCTACCATATTAGACAGCACAGCACCAGAACACATTAACCTCTATCGACAACACACCAATAGCTATGCTTCCGGTATACTTGACAATGACCTCAATTTTATTGACAGATGGATTTTTTTTTTGAGACAGGGTCCCATTCTGTTGCCCTGGCTGGAGTGCAGTGGCACAATTATAGCTCACTACAGCCTTGAACTCCTGGGCTCTAACAATCCTCCCACCTCGGCCTCCCAAGTAGCTGGGACTGCAGGCATATGCCACCACACCCAGCTAATTTTTTAATTTTTTGTACAGATGGGAGTCTCACTATGTTGCCCAGGCTGGTCTCAAACTCCAGGCCTCAAGCAATTCTCCTACCTTGGCCTTCTAAAGCACTGGGATTACAAACATGGGCCACCACACCCGGCCTATGATCTCCATTTTGAAATGCCTGCCACATAGTTTCTTGTCAAAACTTGCAGAGACAATTTCTACTCAAGAGAGAGAAAGCCGAAGAAGAAAAAAGCTAATCATGTATTACTTTAGATTCACCTCTGTTTCAGGTCCTATTACCACATTAAACATCATACCTCAGGCTTTTATGAAGTGTTGATCTGGGAAAACACTAACCTTGATTTTCATTATTTACTCTAATTTATGCTTGTTTGTATTTTAACTCTCTTTGTAAGCTGGCTTAATTCCTTCTTGGAATGAGGTAATAAAAGGATAGATGGATGGATGGATCCATAGCCAACCCAAAGGAAGATGGCGTCTATCGCTTTCTATTTTGGGGGAAAACTGCTATCAAAGACCCACCTTATTATTTAATAAGGTATTCATCTTATTACTCAAAACCTTTTACAAAATACCACACACAGTAAATTCTTCTCAGAACCTAATGTTAGAAAAAATATTTTACCTTGTAGTATGTTCCTTTCAGTTGTAAAACCCACCATATTTATTTTTTTGTCTTAACTGTTAAAACTAAATGTAATTGTTCAAATGTAATTACTTGTCTTAATCTGGGTTTTTGGCATAATTATTTCTACTCCCACTTTATTTCTAGATTCTTAGGTCTTATTTCTGTTGTTTTTTTTTTTTTTTTTTTTTTTTTGGAGACAGATCTTGCTCTGTCAACCAGGCTGGAGTGCAGCAGGGCGATCTCAGCTCACTGCAACCTCCACCTCCCAGGTTCAAGCAATTCTCATGCCTCAGCCTCCTGAGTAGCTGGGACTACAGGCATGCACCATGTTGGCCAAGCTGCTCTTGAACTCCTGGCCTCAAGTGATCTGTCTGCCTCGGCAGCCTGAAAAGCTGGGATTACAGGCGTGAGCCATTGTTCCCAGCCTTATTTCTGTTTTTAAAGTAACTGAATATTTTACCCTAAACTAATATTTCCCTTTTTTTTTTAAGCAGTTGAGTATAAATGCAATACCAAGATAGAAGCAGGACCTGAATATGCCCAAAGTGGCAGGGTTAGAGGCAACTTTGAAGCACTTACTTGTAGATATCAGGGTGAATTCCAGAGCTTTTAAAACAAGGCATTTGAGAGCAAGTTAGAAGTACAGAATTCCTGAAGAAGCAACTTAGGGGGTAAGTCAGTAGGGACTTAGGGAAGCAATGTGTGGAAAAGATAGTGGTCCATTGTAGAGAGAGTGCCCTAGAACACAACTTCGGGTCAGGGAAGCAGCAGTTACAGGTCCACCTACAGGGAATGATGCAGTCTCCTGCCTTGGGTAACATGTTAGTGGCAAAGCTTTACAGGGTCCAAGGAGGAAACCCACTTCAAGAGAGTGAGTACTACAATTAATGACATATAAAGGAATTGTTTTTTCCTTATCTAGGTGAATAGGGGATCTTGAGTAGGTGCAAATAACTGAGGACAGCCCTGACTTTTGTCTAACAGTAACATAACAGAGTAATACCTGCTACTTACTAAGTTCCTCCTGTGTGCCAAGCTCTGTGCAAGACACTTTACAATGTCATTTGACTTAATTCTCCCCTCTCAGTCAGGATGATCCCAAATTTCATAAAGGAGGAAAATGAGTTCACAAGAATTACATTCCTTAAGGTAACACCAGTAAGTGGCTCAGTTGGGATTCAAACCCCGGTTAAGTGTGTTCTTTCTATTGTATTACCTTGACCACAGTAAAAGACTATAGGGTATACCAGATGTTTTCCCCCTACCATTTCTTTAAAGGAAAAGAAAATAGAAAAAGACAATTCCAAATAACTTTCAAATAAATGTATAATGTGCTTTTAAAAGATTGCTTTCAAAATAAAATAGGATAGCTTTCAAATTATTTTCCTTTTGCATTCTCTACGTATTAGAGAGGATACATATGTATTACAGAGATTCAAAATAATCCCTATTAATATAAAAGTACTTGGTAGGGCAAAGCCTGATTCACAATTCCAACTTGACATTCCTCCCCCGACACAAACAATAATGATTCACATTTAAAAATGAATTTCAAACTTTCTAAAACATTTAACAGTATTCCATATAGAGGTGACAATATGATAAAAATTTTCCTTGAGCTTCTAATTAAATGGACAGGGCACACAAAATAAGGTAATATCTGCTTTTTTCTCCTAAGTAGCACAAAAACTAAAAATTGTATAGTGTACTACTTTTGGAAGAGACATTTCTAACTAGTAATGATTTGTCTTAATTCGTAAACACTTCAAATCACATAACTGAATACATTTTAAGCCAGAAGGATGCGACATTACCCAAAAAAACAGTCAGAGAAATATTATTGGTGGAGACACTCAGTTACAAAACTCTAATTTCCTATTGGTTTTCTGTGCCTTTTTACCTGTTATTTAACACTCAATACCAATAAATATTTTAGAGCAATTTCCAAACTTACTTTAAAAGAGCATACTTGCTCAAAGGTCCGTTCTGCATTTCAAAATATAACATAATAAAATCTCTGAGCAAGTTTTTAGAAAAAGTAATGCTTACCACTTATCTCCAGAGAACAATTATTTGTCTCTCCAGATTTCTAGGAATTTCTCTATTTCACTTTCAGAAATGAATCAGAGACAAGTAAATTTAAAAAGATAAGTATCAATGTTTAATAAGTTGGCCTGGCATGGTGGCTCATGCCTGTAATCCCAGCACTTTGGGAGGCCGAGACGGGCGGATCACTTGAAGCCAGGAGTTTGAAACCAGCCTGGCCAACATGGTGAAACCCCATCTCTACTAAAAATATAAAAATTAGCCGGGCGTGGTAGCACATGCCTGTAATCCCAGCTACTAGGGAGGCTGAGGCAGGAGAACCACTTGAATCTGGGAGGCGGAGGCTGCAGTGAGCCGAGATCACGCCACTGTACTCTAGCCTGGGTGACAAAGCGAGACCCTGTCTCAAAAAAATATATAAAAAATAAAAAATAAAAACATGAAAAACTGATTCAAATTTTCCAGGAAGGCTTATCTATCTAGTCAAATCACTAATAATCTTATTGTAAGTGAAAATGCACATCTACTATATTAATAAAAATTAGAAAGTTATACTAACAGGAAAGTAAATACATAATTATAGTTACATACGTATTTACACATTTCCAAACAACTCAAAGGCTTTATGACTTTGACTCAAAATGGCAAGACAAAAAAAAAACACCATCAGGTTGTATTCAGGTAACTTTAAGAAAAAAGAACAATGTAATATACATTACTTCAAGTACAGAACTGAAAATTGACTTAAATAATAAGACTCCAGAATGAACTCTATGAAGTACAGACATGTTTAAAAGGTCTGAGACCACCAACTGAATTATTATCACAGTAAGTGTAGTACCTGAAAGTTCTCTTTCCATACAGCACAAGCATTATTGGACATAAAGGATACAACGAAAAAGAGGTTTCCTCCACCTGAATCCATAAGTTGAACTGCACAAGGATCTCCAAATGGAAGCTGGCACACACTTTTAGGAGTTCCATTCTGAAATGAAATCAGCTGATTCCTTCGAGTAAGGGCAATGAGAGATATTCTTAACTGATGGTTGATGATCTCAGTTGCACAAATATGTACACAAGTCACCACACTGCTATAAGCAGGAGGAATAATGTATGTATCACTTAATACTTCTTGACTTTCAAGAGAATATACACAAAATTTGGTATTCCAAACTGCATAATCTGATTTTGAAGGCTCTTGAGTACATTCTTCCTCAGATAAACAACATTCCTTTAGTCCCAATAAAACCATACCTAAATTTTCAATCTCCCCTGCCCACTGAATAGAGGAAAAGTTACCTGACACACTAGCAACTTTGCCAGTTTGAGAAGAGATAAAGAAGAATGTTTTGACATGCTTCCATAAAATTAAAGGGCCATTAAGGACCCTTAGGCCATCCTTCATCTCATAGCCTAGTTTAAAACTCAAACGCATTTCAAATTTATTGGTACTGTGAAGGATCAGTAAAAAATATTCAAAAACATTATTCTTTTTATTGTTTTGTATCACAATGTAAGGGAGGTTAATTCCAGTTCTGAAATCTGACACACAGTTGCAACACATGATTTTTAAATGAGAGTTTTCTTCCTTTATGGTAAAAAATCCAGTGGACTTCTGAACAAATACTTTTGTTCCTCTGTCAAATATCATTCTTCTGACATGTAATATGGGTGTTTTTGTAGGCTCTTTATCTGCAAAATTTCCTTTAGACAACTGGAAAACAAGGACTTGCCCATTATAACACAAGAGCCTTTCTTGTTTGTTAGATGACATTGCTTGTTTGCTAGTCATTCCACAATATCAAGTCTTTGTGCTGATCTAATTTTCAAATGCAAATTGATTCCAGTTGATGTTTCCAAACCTAAAAAAGAAATGAGGAAAAACTGCCATGAAGTAGGAAGAGTTGAAAAGAAAACACATTTCTGTTAGACAACTACAACATAGGTAACTGTACATTTTATTAAGTAAACATTTTAAGCTTTTTATACTATTTTGACAATATCATACTTATCAAAAAAATCCTAAATACTATTTCTCTAGACCCTTTAAAAAAGTTTGCTAAGAATACAAATAACCATATCAAAAAAGATAACTGAAAGTGTTAACAGCATATATTTAAAGCTTTAGATGCTCTATTAAAAGTGACTTCAGATATTTGTTCTGGCTCAGAAAATTGCTTAAGGGTTATACTTCTCTGTTTCAAACCTAACAACTCTAATGTGGTTTCCCACTCTCTGCCTTAGCCCCTTTAGAATGACAATTCAATTAGTGGTTTACTTGTCTTGCAACTCACTCTCCCCAAATACGGGTGATTTTCAATTATACTTCTCCCACAGCCCAGGCAACTGGACTTCTGCTTTCTAGAGACAGGAGCCTATACATGCTCTAAGACAAAGAAGAAACCCCAGGAATAAAATTAGGAGATGCTATAACAAGGCTTTAAAAAATCTCCATAGGATTAATACAAATAAATCTTAGTTTACAAAGGCAATGCATTTGTATGCATTTGTATGACCCAACGAAGTCACTACTCTTATTCAAATTAGGAAAAAAATAGAGGATTAACACAATTTATTATAATGAACACAAGAATTAAACAATAGTTATCAATCATTCAAGCTTATTATATGGCAGGTACAATACATGCATTATTTAATTCTAATAACTATTCTCTTAAAATAAGTACTCTTATTATTCCACCTTTTAAGCAAGAAAGCCTTATTTTAAAGAAGATAAGAAAATTTTCCAAGGTTACAACACTAATCCACAGTTAATAGTAATCAGCAATGGTGCTAGTTTGGAAAAGGGGCCTTCTGACTCCGGAGTCTACACTTTTTAACTACCACTCTGCCCTGGCATGCATTCCCTTATTCCGAACAAACTCATTATAAGAAAGGCAACTTGAAATAATCAGTAAAATAAAAGACAAAAGAATATCCTCAATATTGAACACACGTATAAAAAAAGTTGTTGATCTCTTTATTCAGTCTTCTATATACTGCATACAAGAAATCCTAGCCAAAACAATTAGGCAAGAGAAAGAAATAAAAGACATCCAAATCCGAAAGGAGAATGAAAAACTGTCCTTGTTTGCAGATGCCATAATCTTATACAGAGAAAACCCTAAAGACTCCACCAAAAAACTGTTAGAACTAATAAATTCAGTAAAGTCACAGGATACAAAAATCAGCAGCATTTCTATATGTTAATAAGCGAACTATCTGAAAAAGAAATCAAGAAAACAATTCCATTTACAAAAGCTACAAAAAAAAAAAAGATAACTAGAAATGAAGTTAACCAAAAATGTCAAAACGATATCTACAATGAAAACTATAACATACTGATAAAAAAATTAAGATGACACAAACTAATGGAAAGATCCCATGCTCATGGATTGGTAGAATTAATACTGTTACAATGGCCATACTACCCAAAGCAATCTATAGACTTAGTGCAATGTCTAGCAAAATATCAATGACATTCTTCACAGAAATAGAAAAAACAAGCCTGAAATTCATATGGGACCACAAAAGACCCCTAACAGCCAAAGCAATACTGAGCAAAACGAACGAACCTAAAAGCATCATACTATCTGACTTCACAATATACTACAAAGCTACATTAACTGAAACATCGTGGTACTGACATAAAAACAGACACATGGACCAATGGAACACAATGGAGAGGCCACAAATAAATTCATGTACCTACAACCAACTAATTTTTGACAAAGGTGCCAAGAACCACACATTGGGGAAAGGACAGTCTGTTCAATAAATGGTGGTGCTGGAAAACTGGATATCCACATGCAGAGACCAGACTCCTATCTCTCACCATATAAAAAATCAACTCAAAATAGATTAAAGACTTACATGTAAACCTGAAATTATTACACTACCAAAACAAAACACAGGGGAAACACTTTATGACATTGGGCTGGGCAAGGATTTTTTAAATAAGATCTCAAAAGCACAGTCAACAAAAGCAAAAAGAGACAAATGAGATTACATCAAACTGAAAAGCTTTTGCACAGCCAAAAAAGAAAAGTAAAGAGACGACCCACAAAATGTAAGAAAACATTTGCAAACTATACGTCTGACAGGGGATTTATATCAGAATATATAAAGAACAGGAATATCCCAATTTTTTAAATGGACAAAATAACTTAATAGACATATCTCAAAAGAAGACACACAAATGGTCAAAAGGTATACAAAAAAAAAAAAAATGCTCAATATCACTAATCATCAGGGAGACACAAATCAAAACCACAATGAGATACCATCTAATTCCAGTTAGAATGGCTATTACTAAAAAGACAAAGGATAACAAAGGTTGGCAAGCACGTGGAGAAAAAGGAACACTTACACACTGCTGATAGGAATGTAAATTAGTATAGCCACTATGGAAGACAGTATGAAAGTTCCTCAGAAAACTAAAAATAGAACTACCCTATGATCCAGAATCCCACTACTGGGTCTATATCCAAAGGAATGAAATCAATGTCAAAGAGATGTCTGCACACCCATGTTTATTCAGCACTATTTACAACAGCCAAAACATGGAATCTACCCACGTGTCCAACAACGAATCAATGGATTAAAAAACTTGGTGTATATACCAATTTTTGGTGCATAGTATGGAATACTATTAATACAGCCACAAAATTAAATGAAATCCTGTCATGTGTAACAATATGTATGGACTTGGAAGACATCATGTTAAGTGAAATAAGCCAGTCACAAAAAGACAAATACCGCATGATCTCACTAATATCTGGAATCTAAAATTTTTTTAAAAAGAGTTGCTATCATAGAGGCAGAGAGTAGAATACCGGTTATCAGAGACTGGGGAAAGGAGAGAGGATGGGAGGATGGGGAGGGGTTGCTCAAAGGGTAGAAAGTTACAATTAGATAGGAGGAATATGTTCTAGTGTCCCATTGCACAGTAGGGTAAAAATAGTTAACAGTAAGGTGTAATTTATTACTTATTACAAAATAACTAGAGGTTTTTGAATGTTCTTACCAGGAAGAAAGGATACATTCATGAGGGAAGGATACACTAAATACCCTGACTTGACCATTATACAATATATGTATGTATCAAAACATCAAACTGTACTCTCTAGATATACACAATTACAATGTGTCAATAACAACAGGTAAATAAAGAAGAAAAAAGAAGTCATTGGCTTACTGGTTTGTTGTTAGGCAATTAACAGAAAGATCTAGGACAACAGCCATCACAAAGGAGTTTCAGCTTCATCAGTAAAGAAGATAGGGTAGGTAAATCAAAGGTGTGGCTTTTACTTATGACACTATAGTTTAGAGAAAATAAATGTATTAGTTATATTCCATCAAAATATATGAATAATAATGTATTTACCAAAGGTCCCATGTCAGGTTTCCTAGATTTCTAGAAAGGACAAGCATGAAAATTACACATTCTGAGGTAAAGCTCTAAGAGTTCATTATCTTTTACTACCTAGTCAAAGTTTTTCAGATTTCTTAATATCAAAAGCAAACAAAAATCACCTCTGTATGAATTTTATTATTTTAATGTTAAATATCACAACTAATGTCTAATCAGTACAATGCTCTGGTTCACTTACCAGTAACTTAAGTGTGATAGGAGTAAGGAAAATCTGATTATAAAATGGTCAGAATTTAGGAAAGTTAGGCCCCTTACATTTTGTTCTTTAAATGTCATCATCAAGTTCCCTAAGTTAGAAACATCTAACTTCCAACTCTCTGTTCCAGTTGCCACTACTATAGTTCAGGCTGTGATCTCTCAGGTTGAGGTAAAAGCTTCTTAGTCTTCCTTAATCTAATCTCTCTTCCCTCCAAAACATCAACTCATTTATGCTATTTAATACATCAGTTAATTGTTCTAAAACATACACTTGATCCTGTCACTGTCCACCCCCTAATCCAAAAGCTTGCATGTCCCTTGCCTTTCTCAATAGACCTGTGATTCTTGAATTACTACCTGGAAAAATAGATGCTAAACACTGTGTATAGAACATATGAATGGTGTAACGAAAAAAAGCTTGCGAACCATTGCTATGAAGCTTAGCATGGCATTCAAAACTCTGTTGTATAATCCTAATTCAACCTGCTTTCAATATGATCTCCAGGCAAAAAGCAAACTTATTCTCATGAACTTAAACTGATCTAAAAACATAAATGACTATTGAGTGAAAAGTTTTTGCAAGACTTATTGAATTTACATATATGTGCATACCCACTATATTTTATACTAATGCAACATGTTTCCAATCTCGTTTGTTTTTAATGTTTGCTGTTTATCATATCTAATTAATACTCAATCATTAAAATTTAATTCATTGCTAAAATGAATTGTAACTTTTTTCCCAGCTTTATTGAGGTGTAACTGCTAAGAGAGTAGATATGAAGTATTGCTGCTGCAATGTCTATTTTTAAAGTTTTTGGCATATGTTCATAAAACCTGCAGGCCATGAAATAACTGGCATTTTTTAAAAAATAGAAACATATCTGGAAACAAATCAAACTAATGTTCAGTTTAGAGGTTCTTAGTCCAATTATAAGCAACCCCTCACTATTTTAAACCCTGATTATCAGGGTGCCAGGTTTACTATTCTAGCCTATGGGTTATTTGACTTTTTACTTATTAACATTGTAACAGTGGTTGCAGAAGATACAGAAGAAGTAACTAGGGATGGCGGTGCAGGGCAGGGTGGCAGGGCAGGGCGTGGAGACCAGAAAGCAGATTATTTATAAAATACTACATAATTAATTTGAGCTTTTCCTGTTCTATATTACCATACATCAAAGTTGACTGTATCTATTTTATATATAAAATTAAAACAGATGTGTGTGTATACTAGAAAAATGATAATATATACAAGCATATGCTAACACAACAATGGTAGGCTGGCAATAAAATTATCATCCTCATCTATTCTTTACTGTCCCCCGCCCCCACTTAATAAACATGTTGTTCATTCTCTTTAAATGCTCATAAATCATTTTGGCCCTATAAATGTGATAATTCTTCAAATAAACTATCAGTGTGGTTCCAGATTATCCTAGAAGAGCAGATGAGATTCAAAAAGTCTAAGAAACCATATCAATTGTGACCAAGCGAAAGTATCCTTGGGAAAAAAGTAGAATTAAGACACCCAACTAAAATGGCACCTAAAAATACTGAACATAATTTTATGAAGATAATAATGATAGATGTTGTTTTTCCAAGACATATGACATTGTTAACCAAAGTAAATTAACATTCCTACAAAATAGGGCCACTGTTAAAAGTTTTTTTCTCACTACGTAAGTTATTTATTGGGCCCTACACAGAATTGATCTCACCTTTTTCAACATTATCTAATATACCTGAAATGTGAGTAAATGTGGGAGAATGGCGATCAACTAGAGAATTTGGGAAGATTACATTAAAGAAGATTTTTATGTCATATTAAGGACTTCTAAATTTCTCATATAAGTAATGATAAACCACTGAAAGACTTCAAAAACAGAAATCACAGGACTGTACTTTTGAGTTATAAAGATCCTGGTGACAGTGTTAAAAATGTGAGTGAGATCAGACTGGAAAAAGAGCTAACAATTAGAAGAAAATTAGGAGTACTTAAATAAAAGGGAGAGATGACCCTGAAGGTAATTTGGCAGTCAACTGAAATGCATATACCCAGTAGTTTCATTTGTAGATAAAAACCCAGAGACATAATCCCACATATGAATGAATACATTGCTCTAGAATGCTCATTGTGCTGATATTTGCAATATAAAAAAAGTACAAACCTCAATGAACACCAATAGTGGAATGAGTATAGATGCACTATCATACGAGAGTTAAAAGGAACGAATTAGATCTATCTATCTATATGTATATGTATATGCATATATATATAAAAAATCATGGTTAGATTTCAAAAATAAAATGAATTAAAAATTAAGTTGCAGACAAATGTACACTGCAGTATATTTACGTAAATTAAAACAAATAAAACTGCATTATATATGTTCTATTTACCTACAATGGCTACATTCCCTGAGTGCTTTCTCAAGAAATAGTGCCATGTACTATTTTTTTTTTCCTGAAGAAACAGTGGCAGGTACTGTTCTAAGCACTTTGGATTAACTCGTTTCTTCCTCACAACATCCTTATGACACAGGCACTGCTACTATCCCATTTTATAGATGGAGAAACTGAGGCATGGAGTTTCAGGATCTTCTCAAAGGCTTGCAGATAAGAAGTGACAGAGCCAGGATTCAAACCCAGGCAGTATGATCCAAAATAGAAAATGTAAAACTGTAAACATTTCATGCCAAATTCTGAATGACTGTTGATTCTGAACAAGTAAGCGTCCAGGATAGGTGAGTAGAGGTAGAAGGAGACTTTAGTTATATCTGAAATATCTTTTAAGGATGTAGTCAAACAACGTTTAGACAATGTGTTCATTTTTTCCCAAAAACTGTAAATATATTTAAAAGTCTAGGACAAAAGATGCTAACATGCTATTCTGTCATGGATGACTACGGTTGATGAAAATATGGGGGACTATTCTTTCAACTTGTTCGTAGTTTTCAGTATCTTTCAACTTTACAAAAGGCAATATTGTATGCGCAACTATTTTCTTTCAATCGTTTTTAACTGACGAACAAAATTTGTTCCAGTCCCTTTAATTCGAAATCTTTCTCAACCTTGACACAACTGACATTTTGCCCTGGATAACTGTTGTCAATTTTCATGTACACCGCAGGATGTTTGGCAGCGTCCCTGGTCTCTATCCACTAGAAGCCAGTAAGCATCTCTTTGGCCCCCGGCCCCCAGCAGTGGAGACTAAAAATGTCTCCAGACGTTGCCAAAGGTCCCCTGGGTGGTAAAACCGCCCCCCACATCCCCCCGCCCCCGGGCTGAGAACAACTACCTTAATTAATAAGCCGAAAGCCGCTTTTATCATTTATATTTATATAACAATTAAAGATTTCACAGATATTTTGCTCATTAAGCATCTCATTAAGCATGCTACTCACAGAATAGGCCCTCCAATGCTGGAAGAAGTTCTTATTCCAAACTGTATCTTGCAAAGTACCTGTGAGTCCAGAATTGATTTATTGGTTGAACATTCTGTGTTCAGATGTCACAGATACTTGAGTTGTCAGGTACTTAACTGAATATTTAATACTTGTACAGTAATTTTGTAAAACATATGGAATAACTTATTGTAAATATGTAATTAAAGATTTAATTTTGCTCATTAAGCATCTCACACTCCAAGTTGGAAGGATACTGAAGGGATGAAAAAAAGCTTCAAGAGAAATAATCCCCGAATGTAGCACTTAAAATCCAATTATAATTCCAAGGAATGGCAGACCCAGGTCTCGGAATGCCCGCTTCCTTCCCTCTCTCCCGCAATGCGGGGACAAGGGGAGGAAATGCAGCCCCATCGCCCCCTCTGCAAAGTCCCGGGAAGGGAAGACTTGCCAGCCCCATCCTACCTCAACGCAGCGGCAACATACCGGATGCCCCACGCGGATACTGTATCCATCGGCTCCAAACCTCCCGCCAGCGCGCTGCATCCTGGGAGGCCGGACGGAGGCTGCGTCGTCGAACGCAGAGGAGGCGGAGCCTAGAAGCCAGCCAGGTTGCCAAGGGAGGCTGAGGAGGCGGGGCCCTGGGAGTGTTGTGAAAGCAAATAGCCGGCAAGCTCTCTAGGGCGGAGCTCCGCAGGGGAAGCGCCGGCGATCTCCCGGCTGGCGGGGGCGGGACCGCAGTGCGGGGGATGTCGCGGGGCGAGGCCGGACGAGAAACGAATGGGACCTAGTCTGAGGGCCTGGTCCCGCCTCCAGACCCAGGCGTCCGCATTGGATTGGGCGGTGCGGCAGCACTTCTGTCCGCCTTCCGGTGTCACGCGACCGCCTCCCCTCCCACCCTTCTCTGTCTACCTCTGGGCGGGACTGGCGGGTGATGAGATACTCGGTTGGCGACGATAGAACGGGCGACGGCGACAACTGCAATCACTTCCACGACCGTGATCATGGCCGAGGTGAGGAGCCTATTGCACCGCCGCTGGCCCCCCGGACCCGGAAGCCGCCTCTAAGGCCCGGGGACCGAGCGCTCGTGTGCAGGTGGGCTGGGTTGAGGGTAAGCGGGTTGATGGAAGTAGTATCTAAGGTCCGGTCATGTCTCCCATCCAGAATCACGCCCAGAATAAAGCCAAGCTCATCTCTGAGACCCGGCGGAGGTTCGAAGCTGAGTATGTGACAGGTGGGTACTCTGTTCCGGGTGTGCAGTGAGCATCCCCAACTTTGCTGGAGTGTTTGTGAGTGTATTTGTGGGAGGTGTTAGGTACCCTTTCAACCCTCACAAGAATGATGCTGGGCACGTCTCAAAGGTTTTCCTCTCCATGACAAGCCGTGTGCGCTGCTTCAAATGGTCAAGTGGTGTGTCCCATGCTCCCTTTAAAGGATTAATGTAAGTTGGAAATCGGTTAAGTTTTTAGCATGTCCTCGTGTTTATGGAACTTGCAGGATACTTGTTAGGCCCACAAGACGGGTGACATTGTCCAGTCCACGGTTCCACTGCTGGCCTTTCACCAGCAACACTAGAGAAAATGTACCTGGAAACTGCCATAATACTATTGATGTGTACTTAATCGGGTATACAAATTCCTTGGATATTTTGCTTGATCTCGCTTTCATACAACCCAGCATGCTACCCACAGAATAGGCCCTCCAATGCTGGAACAAGTTCTTATCCCAAACTGTATCTTGCAAAGTACCAATGAGTCCAGAATTGATTTATTGGTTGAACATTCTGTGTCCAGATGTCACAGATACTTGAGTTGTCAGGTACTTAACTGAATATTTAATACCTGTACAGTAATTTTGTAAAACATATGGAATAACTTATTGTAAATATGGAATTAAATAAGGATTTATATGTTGCCTACCTTAAGATTGATTATAATCCTGACCCTGCCACTAAATAGCTTGTCTATTCAGAGCCCCTGTTTTCATATCTATGAAGTGCAAATAATATAGTAGGATTAAATTTTTAAAAAACATATATCAAACCGTCTAGCATGTCTTAACATATAGTAGACTCTCTGTGAATATTTTGCCTCAGTTGTCATTTTGGTTACTGTGAAAGGAGTGAAGCTTCTACATCTTGGCTAGTATTCAGCAGAGGTTCCCTGCAACTTTAAACCATCCTAGATTATACATCAGTTGATGACAGAACAAATCTGGAAATCGGTTTCAAATACTTGTCAGTAAATCTTTTCATACCTCCTTGCCAATTTTCTTCACACCCCAAACTTTGTTCCGGAGAGTTGCAAAAGCACTTGATTCACTTTTCACCCAGAGTTCCTATTTCTAATAATATAGCTGGTTCCAATAGAGATCATTCTTCAATTGCTTTCTACAGAAATGTCACTATTATAGCAGTGAATACATGGTTTATAATATTTTACGAAGTAACTCAGAATTAGATCTAATGAGCTAGTAACACCCCAATAGTCATTTATGTATGCTGAAGGAAGGAAGCAGAATACAGGCAGAAATTAGGCAATAAACAAGATCTTAAAGGTCATCTTGGGGCAACCTTCTCGTTTTTAAAATGAAGAAAGTGAGGTCTAGAGAGATTAAGAGATTTGCTCAAAATCCCTGATGTTATTGGCTAGGCCAGGACTAGTGTAAATATCTTCTGATTTTCACTACAGTAATCTTTTGGCAATACCCTGATGTCAGATTAGATCATGTCACTCTCCAGCTTGAAACCCTTCAGTGCCTTTCCCACTGCGTTTAGAATAAAATCCCAATTCTTTATGGTGGCCTATAATTCAAGGCCATGTGTGATCTGGCTCTTGCCAGCCCTCCACCCCCTATCGTCATCTGTTACTACTCTGCTTGCTTAGTGCAGATTTGACCACGGTTCAAAGTAAGATACATGTTATATGTTGCAACCCAGTACAAACATGTGCACACTCACATAACTGAAGCAAAAGTTCATTAAAGAATACTTCTGAAAACATGTGACTCTCTGATGTATTTTTTCTATTTGACTTCCTTTTTAAAAATGCAATTACCCACAAACTTAACATCGCAATTTAAAATGTGACCCCCAGTTTGAAAAACCACAGCTAGCCACACTGCCTTGTTTGTGTTCCTTAAACAGAGTGAGGCTGTTTCCATCTCGGACCTTTCCACTTGTCTTTGCTTGGGAAGATTTTACCCAGGTATTGCGCATGGCTTGGTCCTTTTTTCTCTTCAGTGTTTAAATGTATCTGAGAGGCCTTCACTGATTATTGAATGTCTCCCTGTGTTGTTTATTTTCTCTGCTTTACAGCCCTTATCGTAATCTGTAATTATCTTGTTCATTGGTTTGTATGTTTTTCATTTTCTCCAGTAGAATGTACATGGGTTCTGTAGCAGCCTATAGACATTTAGAGCAGAGGCCTTGTGTGTCTTACTCACCTCTGTATGCCCAGGACAGTTCTTAATATATACTTACTGAATGGATATAGCAATACTTAAATATGTACATAAGAAGATTAGTCCAATTTTAAAGATTTGCATGGAAAAAGAAAATAGAAGCCTTTGAAGACCTTCTTACCTTAAGGTTTCAGTTGTTTCCTGGAATATGGCAACAGATAAAGGTAGAATTGGAAAGTGATAATAAAAGGGGTTTTTTTTGGTTGTTTTTTCAGTTTGCCTGTGTTTTCCCCTTAGAATTTGCTTTTAGTAATTAACTCAGGTGTTTAGAACATCCACTTTCCTTCTTTTTCTTTCACCGTTTCTATTGTCATTAACAGTATTTTGTTCCAGAAGAGGCTTAAGGCAGACTTAAGCAAAGTCGATGAAAGGAAAATATTTATTTTCTGCAAGTGTGTCACTTCAAGCACAAACTGTATTCCAGAAATGCTTTTGGAGGTAGGTTCTTAGGAATGCCAAGCACAGTTTTGTGTCCATAGAAACTAAGTTATCATTATGTATAGATTTTTAGCTGGCAAAAAGAATAAAATATTAGCCCATAATTATGGTACTTGTTTCCTTATTGTTTTTGAGAAATTCCATGCTGATTCTCAAATGAGAAACGTTTCCCATTCTTTCTTCCTCTTTCTCATGCCCAAGAGAAGAGACTAATCTCTTGTGACAATAATTTATTAAGTTCCTTAAGTACTCATTATATGCCTAATTCTGGGAAGCAGTGTATCAGTATTAGAGAAAGAGCAGAGGAAGGATAGAGCCCCTTCTCAAACTACTACAACCTAGTAGAGGCATTAAAACAAAGATAGCTATTAGAATTAAGGTAAATTGTATTAAGAGTAATGGTGCTAAAATATTTTCTGTAGAAATCAAAGAGAGAAATAACATCTGGATGGGGTGACTAGTTTAGCACAGAGTTAGAAAAACATTCATTAAAAAGGTGGTGTTTCTCATGAACTTCGGAAGATGGTAGAACGCAGCCAGGTGGAGAAGGTGATCCAGGCAGATTGAATAGTCTGAACTGAGGCACTGAGGTCAAAAGGTATGGGGCATGTTCGGAAGCAGTAGGAAGTCTACTTTGATAACCTTAAGGAGGGTAAGCACACATGGCCAAATACAGTGGAAATATAGTGTAGAGAGCCTTGGGCACCAAAGTGATGTGTTTGTACTTTAGTTAATATGGAGAGCCATTGAGAGGTTTATGGGTTTTGTAATTAGGTTTGTTGTCTAGCTTTACAAGTATATGAATTCATTTAAATTAATTTGGGTCATACCAAAAATATCTGGAGAAACCCCCATAAACTCACCATTCAGAGATAGGTGTGATAACAGTGGATACATTGTTTACGGTCTTTTATCTTTTTTTTTTTTTTTTTTTTTGAGACGGAATTTCACTCCTTGCCCAGGCTGGAGTGCAATGGCGCAATGTCGGCTCACCACAGCCTCTGCCTCCCGGGTTCAAGCAATTCTCCTGCCTCAGCCTCCTGAGTAGCTGGGATTACAGGCGCCCGCCACCATGCCCAGCTAATTTTGTATTTTTAGTAGAGACGGGGTTTCTCCATGTTGGTCAGGCTGGTCTCGAACTCCCGACCTCAGGTGATTCGCCTGCCTCGGCCTCCCGAAGTGTTGGGATTACAGGCGTGAGCCATTGCACCCAGCCTACAGTCTTTTTTCTATACATTTAAGAAAACAAAGTTAGAAGACTATTCTGGGCTAGGCGTGGTGGCCCACGCCTGTAATCCCAGCACTTTGGGAGTCTGAGGCAGGTGGATTACGAGGTCAGGAGATCGACACCATCCTGGCTAACACAGTGAAACCCCGTCTCTACTAAAAATACAAAAAAAAAAAAAATTAGCCAGGCATGGTGGCGGGCACCTGTAGTCCCAGCTACTCGGGAGGCTGAGGCAGGAGAATGGCATGAACCCAGGAGGTGGAGCTTGCAGTGAGCGGAGATTGCACCGCTGCACTCTAGCCTGGGCAACAGAGCAAGACTCCATCTCAAAAAAAAAAAAAAAAACTATTCTATATATAATTTTGTGTGTTATAAAATACATTTTTATTGACATGATTTTATTTCTCTGTATTTATGAAGTAAGCAACATTGTATAGCCATTCAATATTTGGTTCTATAAATAAAAGATAGTTTTCTTATCTTTTGTCTTAGATAGTCCCTTTGTGGACATTTAGATTCTTTCCAGTTTCATTTAATACAGTTTTTTTTTTTTTGTGCAGTAGTTCAGATTATTTCCTTAAGATTCATGTTCAGAAACTGAATTATTGGTTTTGAGAGTGTTTATATTTTTCAGGCCTTTGATTATATGTGCTAAACTTCCTACATGGAAGTTGCACCAATATTCATTCCTGCCAGCTTGTAGGAGAGTGTTAGTCTTACCACACCCTTACTCATATTTAGTGTTGTTATTTCTTAACAGATGGTTGTTTTAGTTTGCTTTTGATTGCTAATAAGAGTAAATTATTTTCATGCATTCACATCCATTTGTAGTTTAAACATTTTTTTATTAGTATGACTTTTAATATTGGTCTGGGCTTTTCTTGTTTGTGTCACTTTTACTTTTTTTCAGTTTTTGAACATATTCAAAATTACCCATTCCTTTGTGGTTTCTTCTATGGCTATTAAGTTAATAGGTTGGTGCAAAAGTAATTGCGGTTTTTGCCATTAAAAGTGACTTTCTAGTCTTTTCATTTTTGTTTTGTTTTGGTTTACTATTTTTTAATTTTGAGTTTTGGAATTCTGTTTATGTACAAAACGTATAAAACATGGATAAAATAAATACCCATGTGCTCACTACTCAGCCAAAGAACTAGAGCCTCCCAGTACTTTAGAAGCCTCCTGTGTATCCCCGTGCCTGCTATTCAGGGAACAGTTACTTTTTCTGCATTTGATGTTACTCATTCTCTTACTTCTCATTAGTTTTACAGCCTATGACATATTCATCACCGATACTTCATTAGGTTTTGCCTCTTTTTGAACTTTATATTAAAGCTGAATATATTTTTTCATGATTTACTTCTGTTGCTCAAAATTCAGTTATATTGTCAGATATGACTAATTTATTACTTTTTATGGCTGTGTAGTAGTTCATAGGATGAATATACCAATTAATGGGTTTGGGGTTGTTTCTAGGTTTTTGTATCATGTACAGTATAGCTATGAACATCCTTATACATGTCTGGTGCACACATGCAAGAATTTCTCTTGGGCAGTGGTTCTCAAAGTTGGTTCAAGAACTGGGGTTCCTTGAGGCCGTTGCAAGGAGTTTGAGAGGTCAAAATTATTTTCATAATACTAAACTACCATTTTCCTTTTTCACCTTCATCCTCTCACAAGCATATGGTGGCATTTTCCAGAGACTGGGTGGCATATGATGATGTCGTTGTTCTGATGGCTGATAGACTGTGTACTTTATGTTCTCATGTCTAATTCTTTTTCTCAATTTTCATACCTAATACAGTAACTACCAATAAATATAACCCATATCAACAAAGAAGCTTTTGGAGGGTCTGCAATTATTTGTAAGAGTGTAAAAGGTGTCCTGAGACCAAAACGTTTGAGAACTGCTGCTCTAGGGTTTGTTCCCAACAGTAAAATGGGTAGGTGGTAGAATAAGCACATTGTTTCTTGTTCAACTTTAGTAGGTAATGCTGAACTGTTTCCCAAAGTGATTGTACCAGTTTTCATTTTAACCAGCAGTATTTGGGCATCCTTACTTTTCTACACCCTAACAGTAGGCACCGCAAGTTAAAAAAACTAATAATTGCCCATCTGATGGATGTGTTGGGAGATCTCATTGTGGTTTTAATGTCTTTGAATACCAGTGAGATTGAGCGGTTTTTTTTTTTTTCATACCTTTATGATAGGACCTTTGGTTTCTGCTTCTGTGAAAATTACTCCTTCCAACTCTTCTTGGTCCTTATTTCTTCCATGTAAACTTTAGAATCAGCTTATCATATTTCTGCAAAACAAAACAAAAACCACTTTTGCTGGGATTTCAGTGGTATTATGTTAAATCAGAATGTAATTTCATGGAAGTTGACATTATCATGGTTGAGTCTTTTTATCCAAGAACCTGGTATATATTTGTATCTGCTAAAGTCTTCCTTATTGAAAGATTTATAATTTTCCTTATAGTGGTTAACACAATCTTTTGTTATATTTCTTCCCAAATACTGTATGTGTTTTATTTTTGTCGTTGTTATTTAAGTGGTATGTCTTAATATATATTTTCGAAATGATGGTTGCTGGTTTATGAGAAATATAGATGATTTTTTTCCATTAATATTGAATTTACTCTTATAAATTCTGATAATTTACCTGGGATTTTTTATGTACATAATAACCACCTTGAAATATTGATCGTTTTCTTTCTAACTTTCCAATTCTTAAATCTTTCAATGCTTTTCCTTTATTACATTGGCTGGAACTTTTAGAACACTGTTGAATAGAACCAGTGGTAATAGCCTACTTACCTTATTCCTGATGATAGAAAGATAGCTCTGAACATGTCACCATTAAGTATGATCTTTGTATATACCCTTTATCAAAGTGAAGACATTTTCTTCCACTTTTGGTTTGCTAGTTTGGGTTTTTTGTTTGTTTTGTTTAGTTCCGATCATGATTGATTATTGCGTTTTACTAAATGCAGTTTCTTCATCTGTTGCACACATTTATTGTATTTGATGACATTTTCATTTGGTATTTCTCCTTTACTGTGTTAATATGGTAGATTACATTGATAAGATTTTAAAAATAAATTGCTAAATTCAGTTTACTCATAGTTTAAGAATTTTACATTTGTATTCTTGAATTGGCCTATAATTTTCCTTTCTAGTGTTTTTCTTGTGCAATATTAACATCAAGATTATCTAAGCTTCAGAGTGAGTGTTCCCTCTTTTCTATTCCCTGTAAGATATGTTCATTGTTTAGCACAACCTGATTCCCGAAATTCACTACTCCCCCAATTTATTATTGTTGTTTTATGTGTCAGTGTTTGTTTACTTACCATGTATTTACTACTATTTTCTTCCTGAGTTTCAGATCTTGTATCCTGGGTCATTGTTGTTTCAACTAAAGTATAACCTTCAGATTTCTCCTGGTGGGATCTGTTGGTAGTAAACTTTCTTGGTCTTGAAAATACCTTTATTTTGTCCTTGTGTGTGTGGTTTTTTTTTTAATTAAGCAGTTAGCTTTGAGGAATGCCTTCATTTTGTTAGGCTGAAGGAGACGACGTGGTTAGAGAAGTAGGAGAACCAGGAAACCTTATTATCGTGGATAACAAAAAAGAGAATTTCAAGGACAGGAAGATAAGCAGTAACTGGAAAAAACTCCTGTGGGGTAAAGGGAACATATAACAGGGATTGTCCTTATTGATTACTCTTTCTTGAAAGGAAAATGACATTTAAAATGTAACTATAATACTGGAGAGTTTGCCTGTGTGTCTAGACTATGAACCACTCAAGGGACTAGCTCAGGCTCCACTCATCTTTGCATCTGCAATACCTGGCTCTTTTAGGCTAGCATCTGGCAGGTGATCACAGATTAGTGCTCATAACTAATGAGTTATTATTATTTCCAAGTGAGGAAGCCTTTAAAAGATAGATAAATAAACAGACACACTTGGATTTGCTTAAATTCTGCTCCATCATTAACATTCTCAAGATCAACCTTTTTAAAGTTGTCATCATCAGAATAAGAGGAAAAGATTTTAAGAGGTTATGAGATGAATGGATAAAGACAATGTGGTATATATGCAGCCATAAAAAAGGATGAGTTCATGTCCTTTTTAGGGACATGGATGAAGCTGGAAACCATCATTCTGAGCAAACTGTCGCAAGGACAGAAAACCAAACACCGCATGTTCTCACTCATAGGTGGGAATTGAACAATGAGATCACTTGGACACAGGGTGGGGAACATCACACACCGGGGCCTGGCATGGGGTGGGTGGAGTGGGAGGGATAGCATTAGGAGATATACCTAATGTAAATGATGAGTTGATGGGTGCAGCACACCAACATAGCACATGGATACATATGTAACAAACCTGCACGTTGTGCACATGTACCCTAGAACTGAAAGTATGGAAAAAAAAAAAAGGAAGAAAAAGAAAATGTAATATATATATATAGATAGATACACACACACACAGTGGAATACTATTCAGTCTTTTAAAAAGAAGGAAAGCCTATCATTTGTAACAGTTTGGGTGAACTTGGAGGACATGTTAAGTGAAATAAGCCAATCCCAGAGAGACAAATACCACATGATCTCACATAAATGCGAATCTTTTAGATTTTTAACGTTGAACTCATGCAAGTAGTGAATAGAATGGCTGTTAACCAGGGGCTGGAGGGTGAGGGTTGAGGCAGGAGATTCAAGAGATGTAAGTCAAAGGAAACAAAATTTCAGTCAGACAGAAGGAATAAGTTCCAGAGATACATTGTACAACATGGAGACTATAGTTAATACAATGTATTGTATACTTGAAAATTGCTAAGAGTGTAGATTTTAAGTGTTCTCAGTACAAAGCTAAGTATGTGAAGTAATGCATGTCAGTTAGCTTGATTTAGCTGTTCCACAATATATAAATATCATGTTGTATACCATAAATATAATTTTTGTCAATTAAAAAATTAATTTTTAAAAGAGAGTTATCAATTTATGTCCTTATTACATATCTAAAAATATCAAGACTGCTTTAGAGAATATCAGATTGTAACTTCACATTGGAGACTTGAGTGATAAATTTGTGTTGGGATAGAGAATTGGTAAACCTATTTATTTTTTAATGTTTCTTTTCAGTAATGACTGTTTGCAGTGCCTAGCGAATACTCTTTTTTTACTCATCTCTTTAAGTTGTTTATACCTGTTCTTCATATATCCTCATTCTGAATGGTTAGGGAAATGTGCGACTCTAAAGAGTCTGTTACTAGGGGCCGGGCACAGTGGTTCACTCCTGGAATCCCAGCACTTTGGGAGGCCAAGGCGGGTGGATCACCAGGTCAGGAGTTCAAGACCAGCCTGGCCAAGATGGTGAAACCCTGTCTCTACTAAAAATACAAAAATTAGCCGGGCGTGGTGGCGGGTGCCTGTAATCCCAGCTACCTGGAAGGCTGAGGCAGAGAATTGCTTGAACCCGGGAGGTGGAGGTTGCAGTGAGCCGAGATTGTGCCACTGCACTCCAGCCTGGGCAACAGAGTGAGACTCCATCTCAAAAAAAAAAAAAATAGAGTCTGTAACTAGAATACTGTCATTTCTAAGATATCAGTTTGTTTTTAGTCGTTGTCATTTGGAAAGCTTGCATGAGAGGAGTGGTCTGTTTACCAAATCTACTGTGTGCTCTTGATAGTAGTACTCTATCATATGAATGTTTGAAAATTTACCCTCTAACAAGAATTTTGGTTTGATAAGATCTCTAGGAGATTGAGTAGTGCTCACAGAAATTCCTAAAGGATTTTTTCTTCCTGCAGCCATTTTGCAAGGAATAGGAGGACAAAAGTTTGCTACATTTCAATCAAAACTAGTTTAAGCTGAATTTGTAGTGACTATAAAGATTTGATACATATGTGTAGAATTTTCTTTGATATTAGAGTACTTACTAGTTGGGCCACGGTTTGCAGAAGCTTTTCTTTACCTATTATGCTGCTATATATTCACAATTGACATAGGACATTCATAGACAATTTTAAAGTTTTTCCACAAGTACTTACTCTATACCCAGATCATTGAAGGAAAAAAACAGATAAAAATGTGTAAGGAAAAAATAAAAGGCATGAGAAACCCTATATACATTTAATCAAACTTCCAGAAGGAAAAAAAGAGTGCTATTAGAAGAAATAATAATTGACAGTAACCCAGAATTTATAAAAGATATCAAATCTTCAGATTAAAGAACCATAAGAAAATCTGAGCATCATAGAGAAAAAGAAATTAATCTCAAGGCATATTTTAGTGAAACCAAAAAACACCAAGGACAGAGAAAATCTAACAACCCAAAGAGAAATGACACATTATCCACAAAGAAACAAAAATCAGACTGATACTTGATTTCTCATCAGTAACAGTATTGCCAGGAAACAGTGAAATAATTTTCTGAAAGCGCTAAGGGAAATAACTGCTCACTTAGAACATTTTTTCAAAAGTGAAGGTAAAACTTTTTAGGCATTCTAAGATTGACCATTGCTGGGGGTGGGGGAACAACTACTCGTCGTCTACTTCACTAGTAAGTAAATAGTACACCAAAAGAAGCAGAGGGATGCAAGAAGTAATGAAAAGCAAAGAAATGGGTAGGCAAATTAGTAAATAAAAAATCTAACTGTGGATAGTAAGAAAAAATAACAGAAATAATATTAAGAGTAGAAGAAATGGAGGTAAAGTATTACAAGGAACTTTCAGAATGACAATAGAGGTATTAACTTCAGATTTTGTTGTTTTCAATGTGAATACTTAAAATAAGGGTAACCCTTGAAAGACAGAAATAAAATGTTTGACTTCCACACCAGTGGAGGAGTGAAAAGGGGAATAGAGAAAAAGTCCTCTCCAGCAAGAAGCAGAAAAGGAGAAAAAAAGCAGCATGGTTACTAGAAAACACAGAGGAAGGATTTTTAAAGATCTTAATTGCATGCAGTCTAAAAGAGACTAACCTAAAATAAATTAATGTAGAAAGGTTGAAAATAGATGGAAAAAGATACAAAACAAATATTAACCGAAAGTAATCTTGTTTCGGCAGTACTTTCATTAGGTAAAATGTTAGTTAGGGTGAAAGACGTTAATACATATAAAAAGGGATACTATTCATGATAAAAGGAACCATAAAAGTGTATAACACCTAGGAACTAACAACATAAAAAACTACCTAACCATATAACCTTAAAATACTCAAAGCAAAAGCACCCAGAATCATAAGGCAACTCAAGAAATCTACAAACTTGTTGAATGATTTTAACAACCCTCTTTCAGAAACAGAACTAGCAGGCAAGAAATATTTAAGATTTAGAAGATTTTAACACTACAATGAGTAAATTTGATTATAGATATATATGTGTATGTATATAAGCATATAGACTCTCCTGCCCAACTAGTAGAGAATATATACTTTTTGAATATATATTTGTACTTTCAGAGTCTTTGCAAACATTCACCACATACTAAGTCATAAAGGGGGTCTCAGAAAATTCCAAAGAAGCTACATCATACAGAACATGCTCATACATTATTAAGCAACTACATCAGAAGTCACAATAACAGGTACTTAAACACATGTCATATAATAGAAAACTAGAATAACACACCTCTAAATAATCCATGGATTACGAACTTCTCAGCAATGTGTGTAATTCTTCTGCTAAATAGCCCATGGGTTAAAGAGGACATCACAATGGAAATTCCAGAGTATTTAAAGTTAAGTGTATCTTCTAAAAACCTACAGCAAATGTCATGTTTAATTGGGGAACTTTAGAATGATTCCCATAAAGTCAGGAAAAAGACAATGATTTCTGCTATTATTTCAATAATTCTACATTATATAGGATAACTTAGTTATGAACGTGGCAGGAAAATATGAGGTATAAAGTTTGCCAATCTTATCATAGGCTTATGATAACAACACAAAAACTTCTAAACTGCCTAATCTAGCAAAGAAATGTAAGGCTTTTATGGGAAGATCAAGGGTAACTTTAGCTTTATCTATGACATTCTAGTCCTTTTATTTAAAAAAAAACTGAAGCCAGTAACTTAATATTTGTTAATTTTGGGCTACAGCTACATAAGTATTTGTCAACATCATTTACTATTCTATAATTTTTTAACTTTTCAAAAGGGAAGGAAAAAAACAGTTTGTTAGTGAAGTTCTGGGTCCTCATTGAACTCAAGATCTACTAGGGGATAGACTTGTACATGGCTAATCATTCAGTAACAAAGATTTAGCATGTACTTACTGTGTGTTGGGCAGAGTTGGAGGGAACAGGGTGTGACTTTTCAAAGTCCCTGACCTCGTGGAGCTTAGTAGAGGAGACAGCATCAGTCCCACTCCTCTCATGCCATCCCCTATTTAAGGAGCTTCTCTCAAAATGACTGACTCTTACTATTATTTTATTAGTTCTGATGAAATTGGCCTTACATTCTCCCATTTGACCAAAACGAGCCAAGTGAATGATTATAGATAGTGTGCTTATGCCAAGACCTTGAGACAGAGTCTGTAATATACAGGAATAGACCAAGGTCCATTATATCTAATTAACCTGGATAACTGGCTGGTGACTAATGAGGACCTGGGGAACAGTTTTGAAACTTTGCTTGTTCAAGTGTACTAAGGAATCCAGCTCTTGAAGGATAAGAACTGAAACAGAAAGCACCTCCCCTTTTTGCAATAGACCAGAGATCAGCAAAGTCCTGTTTCTGTATGACACTTGAGCCAAGCCTTTCAAAGGTTGTTACACACACACACACACACACACACACACACACGAGAGAGAGAGAGAAAGAGAGAGAGAAAGAAAGAAAGAGAGATAGAAAGAAAGAAATCAGCAACAGAGAATGTAATATGGCCCTCAGAGTCTTAGATATTTGCCATCTGGGCCTATACAGAATAAGTTTGCCAGCCCCTGCAGTAGAACAACAGTTCTCGAAGTGTGATCTCTGACCAGCAGCATCAGCAGTATATAGGAACTGGTTACAAATACCAATTGTCAGATCCCACCCAGAATTAAACAGTCTAGGGGTGGGGCCCAGTAATCCCAGTTTTAATAAGCCCTCCTAATCATTCTGATATGTGCTGAAGTTGAAGAATCACTGCTATAGACCAATGGCTTAATCCCATTATAAAAGATTACCTGTCTCTCAGTCTCACCAGTTTCACAAAAAAGTGGAGATTCAGAATAGGTTGTGGCCAACTAGCAGAGAATAATCTTGAGGGAACATTTTGTTCTTTTGTCTTGATCACACTCATTACTGACATTTACACAGTCCAGCTAATAAAAATAGTCCATCCAATACAAATGCTCTTTTAAGGCCCTAGAAGCACTTTCAGTGGATCTGTGCTCAGAGTCATGGAGAAATAAGAAATCCTAAGATGTTTTAAACTACTATAATGATCTAGAGTTATATGTTTGCTGCTTTGGAACATTAACTGTTCTCTAGTTTTCATTATCAGAATACTTTCATATTTTTTCAACCTTTATCTGAAATTTAGGCACATTTATAATAACAATATGCTTCCAAGATTTTCCTTCCTGGTTAACTAATAGGTAAATTTGAATTTAGTCTTCTTTTCATGGTTAGCATTCTATCATATGTTGATAGAAATTCATCTGTATAGTGTTTAAGTTTTTCAGTGTTCTTCATCTTTCTAAGACTGTAGGTAGACAGACCTCATTTTCATTTTACAGAGAAGAATAGAAAGCCTAGAGCCTGCTTAGCTTCACTATACATGGTGGCATGGGTCTTCCAAGTCCATCATTCTACTCTACATCCTGAATGTGGCCAGAAATTTTCTCACGTTGTTAACCTTAAAACACAATTTCTGACCTGTTGGTAACATCACTAGCCAACAAATGCAAGAGAAAAAAAGAAAAGTTTATAATAAAGTTTGCTATTTTACAAGTTAGAACTATAGTTTATCTTACAACACAATATTTTAAAAATATTAATTTTTTTATTTAAAAAATCGTATGTGTGAGAGAAACAGTGAGAACATACACATGCATGTGTATTGAGAGACGTGAAAAGCTGAGACAGGTCATCTTTACCTTGGAGCATTTAATACTGTGTGTTCCTAGAGACATATCACCATTGTCTTGTATCTTTAATTCTTTCTCTGCCAAATTATGGACTTTACAATTTATTTGGTGGTAATACACTTGTATAAATGTAAGAACAATTTACAGAGCAAAATTCATGTTAGAACAAATAAATAGTAGAAAGGGCCAATGAACCACAGGGTGCTGGTAGTTCATTAAGAAGGTTTCTTCATGAAGGATTGGCTGAAATTAGCTATTTTAAAGAAATACAGAGATGAGGCTTAAAAATCCACTACTTGGAATTAATGTTGTTTTTGATGTGGTTTTCACCGGTATTATGAGACAAGGTATCATTCGTGTATGAGGACAAGTATTGGGAGAATACACACACACACACACACACACACACACATATCTTTTTATAAAACTGATCATATTCTGTTCTATTCACACCTTCTGATATGGTTTGGCTCTCTCCCCACCCAAATCATCTTGAATTATAACCCCCACAATTCCCATGTGTCATGGGAGAAACCTGGTGGGAGGTGATGGAATTATGGGGGCAGGTCTTTCCTGCACTGTTCTCATGATAGTGAATGAGTCTCACGAGATCTGGTAGTTGTAAAAATGGGAGTTTCCCTGCACAACCTCTCTCTTTGCTTGCTACCATCCGTATAAGACATGACTTGCTCCTCCTTGCCTTCTGCCATGATTGTGAGGCCTCCCCAGCCATGTGGAACTGTAAGTCCATTAAACCTCTTCTTCCCAGTCTCAGGTATGTCTTCATCAGCAGCCATTATGAAAACAGACTAACCCAGTATATATATATATCCTATTAGTTCTGTCCGTCTAGAGAACCCTGACTAATACACCTTCTCACCCTCATCTCTACACTTTAATTGTTGATAAAGTTTTTCAAAAAAATGTCCTAGGTGTGTGTGTGTATGTGCATTCATGTGTGTTTTTATATCTTTAACCTTTTTGAGTGTACATCTTTAGCATCTTTCTGTAACATGTTGTCTTAGTCAATTTTGTGATGCTATAACAAAATACCTGAAATTTCATCAGTCTTAGTCCATTTATCTTGCTTTAAAGGAATACCTGAGGCTGAGTGATTTATAAAGAACAGAACAGGGTAATTTATAAAGAACAGAAATTTATTTTCTCAGTTTTGGAGGCTGGGAAGTCTCCGATCAAGGTGCCAGTATTTAGTGTCTAATAAGGGCCTTCTTGCTGTGTCCTCCTGTGACAGCAACTGGAAGGGCAAGAGGAGGACACTGCTACATGAAGCCTCTTTTATGAGGGCCTTAATGACATTCATGAGGGAGGAACCCTCATGGCCTAATCACCTCTTAAAGACCCTACCCTTAATCCTGTCACATTGGCAACACTTGAATTTAGGAGAGACTTGCTTCAAACCATAGCACATCTGAACTTACCAAAGGACTGGTTTTCTGAAATTTCCAATCACTTGAGGGCTCAGTTGTCTGTAGGCTGTGTATGAAAGCAGAAAATTGTGTTGACATAAGCACAATTAATTATCACCCTTGGCCTTGTGCTTCCAGGCCATGTTTTCCTTACCTTCAATGCTCAGTTTATCATGTTTGTTTCTCTGCCCTTTCTATCTTTACTTCCCTCACCTTTCTCTTCTCTGTGTCTCATTCTATCTGTCTCTCCCCCGTCTTCCCCCTCACCCCTCTCCTCTGTCCTGTTGTCCTATGTCCTCTTCTGCCTCTACTTTTCTCCTTCCTCTCTCCCCCAACCCCCATGTGCCTAGCTCTCAAATCTTCATCTTCTCTTTTCTTTCCCCCACTCTGATTTCATTTCTATTTGTCTAGGAGTAAATGGTCAACAACTAGCATGTTATATGTAAGAACATTAATAAAAGTCATTTTAATATAAATGGGGATTTCTAATTTCAAAGATCAACATTGCTGAAAGCTATCAAAGAGCCATGGGCTTTAAATTTCTTGGTAATGGGCATTCATTTGTTTATGGTATCCCTAGTGATGGTACTAGCAGTGGTGGGAAAAATGACAACAACAACAATAGTGTTTTATTCTTCTTAATATGGCTAATATTTGCTGAGTTTTTACCACTTGCCATGTATTGTTCTAAGTAATTGGTTTTTAGAATATATCTGGGGACCCTTGGGGATGGCCAAGACTTTCAGAAAGCTATGAGGTCAAAACTGTTTTCATAATAATGCTAAGATATCGTTTGCCTTTTTCACTTTCTTTACATTTGCACTGATTACACAGAAGCAATGGTGTGTAATCAGTACTGGTTGCTTCGCCCAAATCAAGGCAGGTAGTCACTGTAGTCCTCATTGTCAGCATTCTTAGTTTAAAAAAAAAAAAGCCAATTTTATTTTAGAAAGTCCCTGATAAAACAGTAAATTGTATTAAGTCTTGACCCTTGAGTACATGTCCTTTCAATGTTCTGTGTGACAAAATGGGGAACTATGCATAAAACATTTCTGCATGCTAAATATGTTTGAGTTGCCAACTGAATTAGTCACCTGTTTCACAGGCCACCCTCTTCATTTGAAAAAAAAATTTTTAAATGTGCTTTGAATAGTGATGAATTTTCAAATAGCAGAGCTAAACAACCATCTCTAAGATTACCTACCACAGAACCACTCATTTTATAGATTAGAAAAATACAACCCAGATATTAAAAGCCATATCCAAGACAACACTCTTACAAATGCGTGATTTATGGCCTCATCTTATATTTTATAGTGCTTTAAATTTCCAGATACTTTCATATATATATACTTTTTCATCCGATCCTCATACAGCATTGTGAGTATGTAAAACAGCTTAAAGATAAGGAAATTGAGACTCAAGGAAGACAATTCTCTGAATACATTTTATATTTTCCTGGCCTTTCAGCTATTATCTCTGAGGGCCTGAAGTAAGGCAGTGCAAATCAAGAAGAGATAGAATTCATAAAACCTGGCGACTAACTAGATGCAGAAGAAAAGGAAATGAAGGAGCCAGGGAATTTCCTGAAGTTGTTTTGCTTTGTTTTGTTTTGTTTTTTTGTATGAACCTTAGGAGGGTATGACTAACTGAGAAAAAAATGAAAAGGAATAGATTCCATCAACAGATGTTTATGGAAGGCCTTTTCATTGGCACTACTGTAATCTGCTCTGGAGGATGCTTAGATGTATAGACTGTCTGTCTCTACTGTCTATTTGGGAAATATGTCTTCCATGCCAGTAACTCTTATTTCAAGGTAAAAGTAGTAAGCACCTTAAGAAAAGCTTAGTTCAAGTCCCATAAAAGTAATTGCTTTTGCATCAACCTAATACTTCTAGACTCAGGGAAAATTTTCTGGAAAGGGGAGCGTTTGAAAGGAGACTTGCAGAATGGTAGCATTTGGATGAGCAGAGACAAGGGAAGTTCAGTTACAGAATAATAGAGCAGGGCAAGGAAGGAGGAATGTCTGCTATGCAAGTTAGTGTGAATACAGTGTGTGTGTGAGCAACTGATGAGAAATTATTGTTATTAGAAATAATTATTCCACCAATAGAAAAAGAGGGAATCCTCCCTAACTCATTTTATGAGGCCAACATCATCCTGATACCAAAGCCTGGCAGAGACACAACAAAAAAAGAGAATTTTAGACCAATATCCCTGATGAACATCGATGCAAAAATCCTCAATAAAATACTGGCAAACCGGATTCAGCAGCACATCAAAAAGCTTATCCACCATGATCAACTGGGCTTCATCCCTGGGATGCAAGGCTGGTTCAACATTCGCAAATCAATAAACATAATCCAGCATATAAACAGAACCAAAGACAAGAACCACATGATTATTTCAATAGATGCAGAAAAGGCTTTTGACAAAATTCAACAGCCCTTCATGCTAAAAACGCTCAATAAATTCGGTATTGATGGAACGTACCTCAAAATAATAAGAGCTATTTATGACAAACCCACAGCCAATATCATACTGAATGGGCAAAAACTGGAAAAATTCCCTTTGAAAACTGGCACAAGACAGGGATGCCCTCTCTCACCACTCCTATTCAACATAGTGTTGGAAGTTCTGGCTAGGGCAATCAGGCAAGAGAAAGAAATCAAGGGTATTCAGTTAGGAAAAGAAGAAGTCAAATTGTCCCTCTTTGCAGATGACATGATTGTATATTTAGAAAATCCCATTGTCTCAGCCCAAAATCTCCTTAAGCTGATAAGCAACTTCAGCAAAGTCTCAGGATACAAAATGAATGTGCAAAAATCACAAGCATTCGTATACACCAGTAACAGACAAACAGAGAGCCAAATCAAGAATGAACTTCCATTCACAATTGCTTCAAAGAGAATAAAATACCTAGGAATCCAACTTACAAGGGATGTAAAGGACCTCTTCAAGGAGAACTACAAACCACTGCTCAGTGAAATAAAAGAGGACACAAACAAATGGAAGAACATACCATGCTCATGGATAGGAAGAATCAATATCATGAAAATGGCCATACTGCCCAAGGTTATTTGTAGATTCAATGCCATCCCCATCAAGCTACCAATGAGTTTCTTCACAGAATTGGAAAAAACTGCTTTAAAGTTCATATGGAACCAAAAAAGAGCCCGCATCTCCAAGACAATCCTAAGTCAAAAGAACAAAGCTGGAGGCATCACACTACCTGACTTCAAACTATACTACAAGGCTACAGTCACCAAAACAGCATGGTACTGGTACCAAAACAGAGATATAGACCAATGGACCAGAACAGAGTCCTCAGAAATAATACCACACATCTACAGCCATCTGATCTTTGACAAACCTGAGAGAAACAAGAAATGGGGAAAGGATTCCCTATTTAATAAATGGTGCTGGGAAAATTGGCTAGCCATAAGTAGAAAGCTGAAACTGGATCCTTTCCTTACTCCTTATACGAAAATTAATTCAAGATGGATTAGAGACTTAAATGTTAGACCTAATACCATAAAAACCCTAGAGGAAAACCTAGGTAGTACCATTCAGGACGTAGGCATGGGCAAAGACTTCATGTCTAAAACACCAAAAGCAACAGCAGCAAAAGCCAAAATTGACAAATGGGATCTCATTAAACTAAAGAGCTTCTGCACAGCAAAAGAAACTACCATCAGAGTGAACAGGCAGCCTACAGAATGGGAGAAAATTTTTGCAATCTACTCATCTGACAAAGGGCTACTATCCAGAACCTACAAAGAACTCAAACAAATTTACAAGAAAAAACAAACAACCCCATCAAAAAGTGGGCAAAGGATATGAACAGACAGTTCTCAAAAGAAGACATTCATACAGCCAACAGACACATGAAAAATTGCTCATCATCACTGGCCATCAGAGAAATGCAAATCAAAACCACAATGAGATACCATCTCACACCAGTTAGAATGGCGATCATTAAAAAGTCAGGAAACAACAGGTGCTGGAGAGGATGTGGAGAAATAGGAACACTTTTACACTGTTGGTGGGATTGTAAACTAGTTCAACCATTATGGAAAACAGTATGGCGATTCCTCAAGGATCTAGAACTAGATGTACCATATGACCCAGCCATCCCATTACTGGGTATATACCCAAAGGATTATAAATCATGCTGCTATAAAGACACATGCACACGTATGTTTATTGCGGCACTATTCACAATAGCGAAGACTTGGAATCAACCCAAATGTCCATCAGTGACAGACTGGATTAAGAAAATGTGGCACATATACACCATGGAATACTATGCAGCCATAAAAAAGGATGAGTTTGTGTCCTTTGTAGGGACATGGATGCAGCTGGAAACCATCATTCTTAGCAAACTATCAGAAGAACAGAAAACCAAACACCGCATGTTCTCACTCATAGGTGGGAACTGAACAATGAGATCACTTGGACTCGGGAAGGGGAACATCACACACCGGGGCCTATCATGGGGAGGGGGGAAGGCCTATCATGGGGAGGGGGGAAGGAGGGGGGAGGGATTGCATTGGGAGTTATACCTGATGTAAATGACGAGTTGATGGGTGCTGACAAGTTGATGGGTGCAGCACAGCAACATGGCACAAGTATACATATGTAACAAACCTGAACGTTATGCACATGTACCCTAGAACTTAAAGTATAATAATAATAAAAAAATTAAAAAAATTTAAAAAATAAAAATAAATTTAAAAAAGAAATAATTATTCCAAGAAATTATTGAAAATGTTGGCCAGAGTCTGAAAATAGTAAATACCATAATATGGCATACATGATCAGTTTTCCATAGGTACTTAGTTAATTTTTTTTTACTGTTTTTTTATTGTTGTTGTTGTTTTCTTTTTTTGTCCTTATTTTTGTATTTAATTTTATTTATTTATTTATTTATTTATTTTAGACAGAGTCTCACTCAGTCACCCAGGCTGGAGTGCAGTGGCACAATCTCAGCTCACTGCAACCTGCGCCTCCCAGGTTCAAGCGATTCTTTTGCCTCAGCCACCCGAGTAGCTGGGACTACAGGGTGCACCACCATGCCCAGCTAATTTTTGTATTTTTAGTAGAGAGGGGGTTTCTCCATGTTGCCCAGGCTGGTCTCAAACTCCTGACCTCAGCTGATCTGCACGCCTCAGCCTCCCAAAGTGCTGGGATTACAGGCATGAGTCACCACACCCAGCCTACTTAATTTTTTTTTAATGACACTTGCCAAACAAATGTCTTTTTAAAGTACAACTTAGTTATGTCTTTACGTATGAAATTTCTTTATTTTTCATTGACTTAAGAATTTCAAGTTCAGATAACATAATTGATCTTCCCAGATGTTGGTGTATAGTTTTAGAGAGGGCTGTACCATATATTTTACTCTGGTGTAATTTTTAACATCTGTAGTGGCTTACTTAAACCTGCAGTCTTTAGATAACTGTATTCTCCTCACACTTGGAAATTCCATCAGTCTTAGTCCATTTGTGTTGCTATAAAGGAATACCTGAGGCTGAGTGATGTATAAAGAAAAGAGGTTTATTTGGCCCATGGTTCTGCAGGCTATGCAAGAAGTGTGGTGTCAGTATCTGCTTCTGGTCAGGACCTCAGGAAGATTCCACTCATGACATAAGACGAAGAAAAGCAGGCATCACATGGTGAGAGAAAAGGCAAGAGAAAAAGGAGGAGGTGCCAGGCTCTTTTCAACAATCAGTTCGAGTGTGAACTAAGAGCAAGAATTGAGTCCTTGTCATGAGAATGACACCAAACCACTCTTGAGGGGTCCTCCCCATGACCCAAACACCTCACACCAGGCCCCACCTCCAACACTGGGCATCAGATTTCAACAAGAGACTTGGGGGAACCAAACAAATCATATCCCAGACAATAGCACCATCAATCTTTTAAATGGCACTTTTATCTGAACTACATCCCTGAGTCTGTCCTCAAATAGCTTAACTTTGTCTTCGAAGTTTTTCTTCTCCTTTGCCATTGGTGGTTATTTTTCACTGCAGAATTAATCTGACTTGGATGTTTATTCCTGTTTTTTCCCTAGATAAGTCAGATAAATATGATGCACGTGATGTTGAAAGGCTACAACAAGATGATAACTGGGTTGAAAGTTACTTATCTTGGAGACATAATATCGTAGATGAAACACTGAAGATGCTCGATGAGAGTTTTCAGTGGAGGAAAGAAATTTCTGTCAACGGTAAGCTGTTCAATTTAACCTTGACTGTAATATATCCTGTATAAATGGTATTGTTTTACATTTATCTAATCATGTATTTGCACATACTCCTAGCAGCCATCATAAACACCAAAATATAATTATTTATAAAGACCCAGTAATACTTTCAAAGGAACAGCTTATAAGTCTTTTTAGTAGAAACATTCATAAGGAAATCAGATCACCAAAGAGCAGAATCACACTCAGATTCTTCAGTCACAGCAGAGTTTCCTAATCTGTGTTTAATTCAGTACCATTAAGCAATAGCAAGACAGTAGCTTTGCTACTAGGCCTAGAAATAAGGAGATACTGTCCCTTTTTCTCAATTATTTCCTATGCCCTTCTCTATCCCCACAGTTCCTTGTGCTAATAGGTTAATAGGTGCACCATATAGAATTGTTAAATGAATGAGAGTCACCCCAAAAATGCAAGCTTATCCCCAGGGAAGCCTATCACAGACTTCTCTTTATATTGTTTTTATTTTTTTCGGTACATAGTAGATGTATATATTTTGGGGTACATGCAGCCTTAGCTTCTTAATTTCTAAGTCTGCTACTAGATTCAATTTTTTCCCAAAAATAGGAGTTTCAAGTCTTGTAGTTTTATAATGGTCTTCAAGTACATGATGACCTGTTAGTTCTCTCCTCCAAAAAATTGAATAAGAAGAAACTGGCATAACTTCTGATTTCAGTTAGGCATAAAGCAGAATTTTCTGTCCTTGAGGATTATAACCTCTGAAGTGACTTCAATCTGAACACTTAACACAAAATGGTCAACAAATAAATCTAGAGCAGATACTCTCCTCACTCTTCATGCTTGCAGAAGGAATCCCTGAAAAGGGGAGTAGTAAGAAATAACGTGATTGGAAATTTAACAACCGTAGGTAATTTCAACAGTGAAGTATTTATTAACCAAGCAAAGAAATATAAATCTGATATTTCTAAACAAATTAAGTACCGAATAAATATTTAAATTCAACAATGTTTGTTTTCTTACATAGAATTGCTATTTTCTGGTGGAAAATAGCAGAGATCTGGTAAAAGGGGATAGGGAAAGATAAATCTTTGAAAGGTCTTAAGGTACTGCTGGTGAATGAAACAAAAGCATTGGCATTTACTGCCTTGCTATGTTGGTCCTTAGCCTCCCCCAAAAACTAGAGAGGCACTCTGTTTGTTCCTCCTGCTGAAGTTCAAGTTCTCACATTTTTTGTTTTCATTTCTTATTTTCTCTTTTCTTTCTTTCTTTCTTTTATTTTATTTTGAGACAGGGTCTTGCTCTGTCACCCAGGCTGGAATGCAGTGTTGTGATCATAGCTCACTGCAGCCTTCAATGCCTGGGCTCAGATAAGCCTCCCACCTCAGCCTTCTGAGTAGCTGGGATGGCAGGCATGTGCCACCATGCCTAGCTAATTTTTATTTATTTATTTTTAATTTATTTATCATTAGTATTATTATTATTATTTTTGAGATGGAGTCTTGCTCTGTCGCCCAGGCTGGAGTGCATGGCGCAATCTTGGCTTACTGCAAGCTCTGCCTCCCGGGTTCACACCATTCTCCTGCCTCAGCCTCCCGAGTAGCTAGGACTACAGGCGCCCACCACCAAGCCTGGCTAATTTTTTGTAGTTTTAGCAGAGACAGAGTTTCACCGTGTTAGCCAGGATGGTGTCAATCTCCTGACCTCGTGATCCACCTGCCTCAGACTCCCAAAGTGCTGGGATTACAGGCGTGAGCCACCACGCCCGGCCTAATTTTTATATATTTATCTTTGTAGAGAGGGAGTCTCACTGTGTTGCCCAGGCTAGTCTCAAACTCCTGGCCTCAAATGATACTCCCGTGTTGGCCTCCCAAAGTGCTGGGATTTTATGAGTCACCATGCCTGGCCATTTTTCTTGAAGTATTTTCCACTTTCCTAAAGGTTTTTAAATGCATTAAAGTCTACTAGATAACAAACTTCGTATTAGATTGGTGCAAAAGTAATTGCAGCATTTGCCATTATGTTTAACTGCAAATACCACAGTTACTTTTGCACCAACCTAATAGAAAAATACCATTTTACTAAAGAAACCAAAGTGATTTTTTTCTAGTAATTCTGAGGCTGCAATGTGGATATTTACTGGAATGTTCTCTTGAAACTCTGATGGTGATTGTTTGCAAGTCATTATGTGAAACAATCAAAATGTGGAAATGTATACACATAAATAATGACCTCTCAGGGGAAACGGAGTTTGTCCATTTTGGTCACCTGTGTCATTATTTAGTTTGTTTCCTTGGTAGGAAACACCACTTTATATTGCCAGAGATTTTCTTTTTGAATGTTTGGGTACATTATATCATTTTTAAATATCAGAACTACTACATAACATTATCTTTACATTATGAGTTTTATTTTTAAACCCCTAAATTACAACTACTGATCAAAGCTTACCACTTTTTAGACCTTAATGAATCCTCCATTCCCAGATGGTTATTGGAAATTGGTGTTATTTATCTGCATGGTTATGACAAAGAAGGTAACAAATTGTGTAAGTATATTTATGTTCTGGCTTTTCAAGATTTTGAGATTGAGATATCTATGTCAACTGAATTAAGAATTAGCAGAACTTTCTCCATCTGTAGCACTCCTCAAGTCTACTGCAATGAGGGATTGGTAGAACCATTTTTACAGAGTGTTAGATACTTAGTAGCTGTACATACTGTTTGCATTGTAATAAAGTAGGCAATAAAGGCAAATGCTGCATCCTACAGCATAAACAAAGTTATTTAATTCAGAGTCATTATCTTCTTTCTAATCTGACTGTGATATTAAAACTCAACTTAGTGTTTTTATGGAGAATTTTTTTTGACAGTCGCTAAAGGTTGCTAAGTAGGCCTTTTCCTTTTCAAGTCTCCCATAATCTCACTCTAGCTTTTTCTGAAATGTGTATTATAATGAAAGGAACAGTAACAATCATCTCTTTTGTTCCAATGACTCCCCTGTTATACCTCTCTCCCACTTGCCCCAAGTCCAGCCTGGTTTTGTCCCAGGGATGCAACTTGGCAGGCGAGTTTGAGCCCCATACTGAACAGATGTCCTGCACTCATCTTCACTTCTCCATAGCATGTTGTCTGTCCCTGTTTCAGCAATACTCTTTTTGCATTTTTCTCTTACTGCCACCTCCTCCTTTTCAACCTTTTTTTCTCATTTTTCTTCTTCCTCCTGTCCCTTAAAGGTGTTTCCTAGGCTTTATTCCTTTCTTGCATCTTTTACTTTACAGCTGATACAGTCTCCTTGGGTGATCAATCACGAGCATCTTGGCAGCTTTAGCTACCTCCCCCAGCACACTATTGACCCCACACTATCCCCAGGACACATGTACATACCTAGCTACCCACTGACTGGCCCCACCTGCCTGTCAGCAGCCTTTAGCACAACACACTACTGAACATCCATGCCCCTCCACTTGCTCACTTTCTGTATTGCCCACCTCAGTCCCACTCATTGGCTCTTCCTCTAATATAGCTTCAATTTGGCCTTTTTTCCATCCTCACCAGCTACTTCCTCAATTCAGTTTCTAACTACTACCCCTTTGCCCCGGTCCCTTCCCAGGTCATAACCTGGTGGGTTTCCTTCTCTGCCTCCTCCACTCTACCCTCTGTGCTATTGCCTGAAAGGTGTTCTAAAATAGGAAAATCAAAATGCCCTAGAGTTTCATTCAGAGTCCTTCAAGTCCAGTTCTTTCCTATTTTGCTTCTCCTCTCACCACTCATCACATTTCATCTTAGCTACTACCACCACCTGAACAGTTTACCGTGCTCCACACACATGCACGGCACTGGCTCATGCCTCCATCGCCCTGTGTCAGTATCTTTCCTCTGGATGGAACATTTTTTCCAGTGCTCGACAAAAGCAGTGATTTTCTTTTTTGTTAAGCACAATGCAGAGCACATTTAGATTATTATCAAATAGTGTTTGTTCATCTGTATTTTCTTTTCCGTCTTACAAGTGAAATTTGTTTATTTCCTAAGGGAAAGAAACAGTCTATCTCTTTGCTACTCTTTAAGGCTCCCAAGTGCAACTCTTTCTCACTGAAAATAAGAAAGAGATGTTTTTGATCTAAGAAACAAAATGAATTGTAAATGAAAAATGTCAAGGGAAAGACAATATATATGTATAATAATAATATAATGCCATAAGTCTTGTTCTTGTTTTTATCTTCTGCTTAAAGTCTGGATCAGGGTGAAGTATCATATAAAAGACCAGAAAACCATATCGGACAAAAAGAAGCTCATAGCATTCTGGTTGGAGCGTTATGCTAAGAGGGAAAATGGGAAACCTGTGACAGTGATGTTTGACCTGTCAGAAACTGGAATAAATAGCATTGTAAGCATTTTTCATTCATTTCAAATCAGTGTTTATCATGGCTTCCTCGCTTTTTCCTATCCTTGCTGCCAACCACATATTGCTGTAAAATTGAGGCAACTAACTTGTATTAGGGATTTATTTTTTCACGTTGCAGTGTGAGTGTAGTCAAACATGGAATAGGGCTTGCAAAGAATTAAATTTGTTTCTGTATTTGGCGTTGAAACTGTTGATTTCCTAGAAATGTTCCTTGTCTGAGACACAGGATGGGGAGGTAGCATGTCAAGGCTGGCAAGGTATGAATCGATGTGATAACTGTGAACTTTGATATCAAAGCTAATATCCTATAGCACCTGCCCCGGTGTGTGCCACAGAGTAGTATATTCAGGAAATATCAAGTAAGGTAATATACCATCTCGAATTTGTTATATTCATACCATGTTTTACAGTTGCAAGATGTTCACATGAGTTTTGCACATATAACATTTTGTGATTTTATTGAGTGTTTTTGTTTGCTTGTTTGGATTTGTTTTCTATCTGTTTGATTTGGTTAGCTTTGGAAACCAGTTTTCTTCAGGTAATTTTGCCAAGCTTGAAAAATAAGTAAAACCTACCTGTCTTTAATTTGGGTCCTTGTGGCCTTAGTGATACCTACAAACCCTTCAGCAGCAATTGAGATCACTTGGCACATTTATTCTAACTACAGTCTCTTATATTTAATCTGTGGCTGATTCTGATAGCAGTAATGTCGAATTCGCAAACGTGCTCAGGGCAGTGTTGAAATCTTTTCGGAATTCCATTTGGCAAAGTATGTTAAGAACCTTAAAGTGTTTGTATTTATACTCTTTGCCTGGTAACCAACTTCTGGAAATCTATTCTAAAGAAATAACCCTGAATATAGAAAAAGCATCATATATCAAAATATTTTCTCAGTGTCATTTAAAGTAATGAAAAATTAGAAAAGAAATGTAAATGTTCAACATGATGAAATGGCAGATAATGGTATATCTAATTGATGGAATATATATAGCTATGTAAAATGTTGTTTATAAGGAATTTATAGTAATATTGGAGAGCACACATTTTTCTGATATGAAAAAAGCTGTTTGATTATACATACTGTAATATGCATGTATACTATACCATGGTGATACATAGCCCAACAAAGGAAACTGTAGCCATTATAACAAACACCAAATAGGCTAGAGAGAACTGCTAACAAGAGTTTTTTTTGCAGTGGCAGGACCACAAATTTTTTTTCATGTTTCTATTTCTCTTTTTATTTTTCAAGGATCCGATGCCCTGGAGTTTTCCAACCTAGTTTCCTTGTCAATGGGTTTTAAATTAGAGAGAGTAAATTATTTTATATCCAAAATCAAAATCAATTTGCCTAGATAAATAAATATGCCATAAAAATAAATCATGATTCTTTTATCCTTTGGATATGATAGTTTCCTAATTATAACCCAGAATCATGAAGAATAAATGTTAATATTTTTGTTGCCAAGTATAAGGAAAGAGAATTGACTTGAACTGTTTTATTTTTTCAAGCTACATAATTATCTCACCATCTTTAATTTGTAAATAAGGTGTATTTGCACTGCTAAGAATTTAAGTCATTATTAATGTTTTAAAATACTTGAATCTTGCTGAAGAATTTATTTTTATAAATGACCCTTTCATGATTCACAAAGAATTTAAGTGAGCTTATAAAGATGTCTACAAAATCTCAAGGCAAAAAATAAGAAAATCATTTGCTAGAGTTGGGACACCAGTTTGGCTCTAAGCTTTCAGCTGCCTGGCTGAAAGAAATGTAATCATTTAAAATTATTCAGCAACCATCCTTCACAACCAGTGTCTTAGAAGTATATCCATTCCTAATACTTGAACTAGAAAGTCTTTCATGGGTCCTCAAAAGGACGTTTTACAAGATAATAAATAACAGCCTCGAAAACTTCCTTATATAATGCTGAGCAATAGGGTTGATGGAGCTATTTCTTGTAGTCCCCATTAATAGAATATACCAGTGACATCTCATCATATCCACTTGAATTAGCAGTAACTCACGATTTTATGAAGAAGGATATTCAATTAAATAAATGATAGAAACAAGAATGTTATACCAAGACTATTTAGACAAAAATCTCTGGGGGCCATAAATTATAAACTAGGTAAACGAGGTAACCAAATTTTTATGTAACTGGTTCTTTTCAGCCATTTTCTTTGACTGTTACTTAACTACCAATTATGAAAACTCCATGCACAGTGGCTATAATGATTAGTTACAAAGGTATTATTTCATATATATATATACACACACACACACAAAGGTATTATTTTATTTATATATATACATACACACACACACACACACACACACACACACAAAGGTATTATTATATATATACCCATAACAAATACTTAAGATAGTTAAGGACGCTTACTTTTAGTTTACTGCAATTAAAGATGCTGCAACTAACATTCCAGGGATGAATTTAGAAACTTTCATCTCAAGGACAACCCACCTTTCCAGTAATTGTGATGGATTTCAGTTTGCTTGGTTATATCTTTCATTCCACAGTCTTTATAAGATGGCCAATCGGAATTAGTGAATCAGTATGTGGCCATGGAGTAAAATGACCCATGGAAATAATAACCTTAATGACCTAATTTACTGTTGCTGTGCTCAAAGCAGTAGAACCAACCAGATAGCTATGTTTGTAGTCTCCCAGAAATCAGAATCAGTGAACAACACTGGAATATAAACTGAAAAACTAATTATAGGTCTCTAAATAAAATGAAAAAAGCCAGAAGTGGAGTAGATACAGCAGGCCAATGTGATTAGATTAAGTATTGTGATAAAAAAAGATTGATAAAACATATTTTATTGACACTGTTATGAGGTATAAAAATTAGGATTAAAAAGCAAATATATGAGAATTTACATACATGTGTATTATCATCCCAAGTAGTCTGATTATAAACTGTTTACTTGTTTCAATAATTCTTTAGTTATTCAACAGATTTTTAGAATTTCTCTGTGGAGATTGCTTTTAGATCCATTTTATGCCCCGTTGCCTTAGCAGCCTGAAGTACGTAACTAGTTTGAGGTAATGTGAATAATTTTAAAACATCACTAAGCATCTGGTTTCTTCAAGTCAGTTTTAGGGCTGATTATTATAAATAACTTAATGACCTAAAACCTTAATCCTTGAGAATATAGATATTTAGATATGAGCTTACTTTTTAAAGAATTTAATAATTGTCTCATTTGTATTTAATAATTTCTCACCTTTAGAAATGTGCAATTTTAAGTTATCTAATGTGGACAGTCTTAAAGATTTAATCTTTATTTTAGGACATGGACTTTGTACGCTTTATCATCAACTGCTTTAAGGTTTATTACCCTAAATACCTCTGTAAGTAACTTACTCCTTTATAAAAATATAACATATTGAAACTGTAGACAATGTCTGAGAATTGTGGAGCCTTATAGTATTATAGACTTTCATACCTGAAACTTTGTTTTCTGATGAAGAATTTTAAATATGTTCATAGACATTATTCTAACACATACAGAGGACAGTTTTTCATAAGTATTCATTGTCCTTCACAGTTAATTTTAAGAGTTTAAGTTCTAAACCGTATGTATGGCATCCTATAACACACACACCCACTCACACACATAGGTACATAAAAGCATACATTTATTTCAAAATTATCTCATTTTTACTAATATTTCAATTTAGAAATTCATTTCAAGTAGTATTTATTATATGAAACAGATAAGCAGTACTGATAAAGTACACTGTATGATAAGCAGTATTGATATATAAAGTATACTGTTACCAACTGCTATTTAAAAATTGTCATTACATATGTATACTTGTGCCATGTTGGTCTGCTGCACCCATCAACTCGTCATTTACATCAGGTATAACTCCCAATGCAATCCCTCCCCCCTCCCCCCTCCCCATGATAGGCCCCGGTGTGTGATGTTCCCCTTCCTGAGTCCAAGTGATCTCATTGTTCAGTTCCCACCTATGAGTGAGAACATGCGGTGTTTGGTTTTCTGTTCTTGTGATAGTTTGCT